>NW_027466074.1:3402500-3477500 GCF_046127955.1 Nelusetta ayraudi
GATAGCTACCATTCGTTCCCGTTAGCGAGAGGATTAAAAACAAACAGACACCATAATGGCATCAAAATGGACTTATCCCAGCGGTGCGGAAAAACGGAAGGAAAAGAAAACTGATCAAGAAAAACTTGCAAAGGGGAAAGGTAAGTTATTTGTTTGTGATGTGGGCTGGAGAGGTGGAGGTGAAACGCTGTTGTCTCCCCCCCCCCCAAGTTTGTTTATTTGTCCTGCTAGCCAGCTAGCTAGCGTCGAATAAATGTTAGCTGGCTGGCTAATATTTGTTCGTCATGAATCAGCGTTTTTGTTTGTTTTAGGAAAGTTGACCATGTCCTGCCATGTTGGCCTATCCTGCCATGGGAATGACTGATTGACTCCACACCCGTTCATTCACATTCTAACTGGGAGGGAGGGAGGGAGGGCATGTTGTAGTAGTTGTTGTAATCAGTCCCCTGTTATTGTTCAGTGGAAGTTGTCTCTCACATATTTGACTCTTAATGTTATTTTAGCCTTAACTTAGGATGAATTTACTAAGCTTAGTTTGTATTTTGTAGGCCCTTCATTAGAAATGTGCTACTGTTTTAGAATTCAAAGAAATATTTTATGGAAATACTTTATTTGGCATGGTGTTGACTATTTTAGACTGTTGTGGCAGTGGGTCAGTTATCTTAGTTTTATTACTTTAACTAGTACAGTGTGTAAAGTAATGCCAAAAACTCTTAAAAATGACAGTTTTGTAATTGGGTAAAAGCTTTAAAGGGACACTGCAACCATAATGTTTAATTTAAAAACAAATGAATTTTTAATTTTCCTATATTACTGCAACATCACTGTAATAATAAAATAGGAAAATGCGCTTCTGATCTGTTTTGCTTGATGATCTAATGAGCTTTGTCTCTGCAGGAGCAATTCTAAAATATGTTGGCGCTCCAGACATTGAGCCAGAGGGATCTCCCGAACATCCTGACCAGGAAGCTCCAGGACCAACACATTCCTCAGAACCTCCTTCTGTCCAGGTGAATAATGTGTGTTATTCTTAGTAGCTAAGCTGATAAGTGTGGGACGAAACTAAGGCAATTAAGCATTATTTTGATTGTTGGTTTGCTCTTTAGTGTTGCACTTGTTGGTTTGTTGGATTTTCTTATTTAAAGTAAGCATTTTTTTTCATGAGTACTCAATCTGTTGTATTTATTCACATATAGAGGATTCTTTTCCTAGTATTATAATGTTTGTTTGTTTTTAAATCAGTTTAACTTGCCTGATTTGCTCAACTGAAGATGTTTAATTTTACCTGTAGCCTGTTTTGCTCACGAGGTGTAATAGATTGTGGAATCTTAGTAGACCTTAGTAGACGCACGCTGCTGAGAGTGTCAGCAATCAGCTCCGATGACCGTGGTGCTTGTAAATAAGGCAAATGCGCCATCTAGTGGGATGCAGCATGTTTATTCGTGTTGGAGCAATGACAAGTACTACTAACAAAACAAAAGATGCACAGGGTAAGAAAAATAATCATAAAGTCAAGCCCAACAAAGATAACAGATGGGCATAACTGTAACATTACAAAGTAATGATTACTAGTACTACCAAAATTTCTATATTTTACTTTTCAACTCGAACTTGAACTATTCATCCCCTTTTTTCAGCAGCCATTAAGACAAATCGATGACACTTATGCATTGCATCAAACTGTGATGCACAAAATAAATTAAATTAAATCAAAACAATAAATAAAGTGTGCATTAAACAGGGGGCAGTGCAATACAGTACAGGACTCAACTGATATAGTGCAGTTAGGCAGTATAGCCTATAACAGCTGTTCAGCATCCATAGTAATCCACAGTCAGTGCCATAATCATCCAGTCAGTGTCATATTCATCCATAGTCAGTATAATATATATGATATCGCGCAGACCCTCGTCCTCCACCACATTAATTGGCCTGCAAGCCGTAGCCACACCCATTTAGCCCCCGCTGTTGAAAGTTGGCGTGTGGTGGACGCGGCCAGTGGTCTCCGTGCCACACCATCCAACGTGGTTTGCTTTACCTCAGAAGGGGGCGGAGGGCTCTCCGCGTCAGCTGTATGCTTCGCAGACAAGTGAAACGTAAGACTGCTCGTACTCCGGTGGAAACTAAATACAGCTTTACAGTAAATGCATATCACTTTTGTCCTGTCAAGACTGCCATCTGGCAGGGTTTTGAAGTGGAACTTTCCATTTACAATCGACGCCTTATCCATGTTAGTCCTTTCTAGTGCTCATCTACGCTCAGTGTCTTTTTCTTTTTTTTGTTGTGTTTACAAGCCGGCTGCAAGCGTGTGACTGTGTGCTGTGAGTCAATTCATTTCCCGTTTCCACAATCTACGGAGCGGCCAAAGGTTCAAAAAGCACCGTGTGCGTTAATCGCGGTGTTGACACCCTTACTTTTTATATGTAGAAACCGATCAAATTTTTCCAAACAATTGTTCACCACTTCTTTGAACTTGTGGATGAATGCTGTGCATCCCACATGGAACGCCAACCTTCCTCTGATATTTCCATGCTTAGTTCTTTCTGCCATTTGGCTTTGATGTATCCTGCGTTTGTTGCTGTTCTGTTTCTGAAGGCCCTGATAGATTTTAGAAATGATTTTTCTCTTCATCTTTTTACAGGCTTCGATCAGAATATCTATCACTATATTGCCCTCTCCAGATGATGTTGGTTTGATTCTTTTATCATAGTAATCTCTTAATTGCATGTATCGAAAGAAATCTTTGTTTCCTCGTCCAAATTCCTTTTTCAACTCTCCAAAACTTTTTAAAACCCCCTTGTGAACGAGTGTGCATACTGCAGTTATACTCCTATCCCACCATCGTCTGTATTCAGTCTGTGGTTCCTGGTTCAAATCTGGGATCAAGAGAAGGCCACATTAGTAGTTTGATGTAGGGCTGCACAATTAATCGAATTTTAATCACGATCACGATATTGGCGGCCACGATTAAATTCAGGTGATCGTAGGCGATATTAACATTTAAAAAGCCGGCTACCGTACATGTCAAATCAAGCACATTCAGAGAGAGAGAGAGAGAGAGATGTAATTTTGGCTTTGTTGAGCTGATTTAGTTCTTATGTCTCCTACTAATGCCAGTGAGTTTGTCCCAGTGTCTGAATTGTTATTCTGGAATCAAATGTGGGATGGATTGGAAAAGGTACAGCAGTCTCGGTAGTACATTCATTTTTATCACTTCAATTTGTGTCTCAAAATCCATATTAAAGGCTGACCATCTTCACAAATCTGTCTTAATATTATTGATAATAGCATTTTAATTGATTTCAAACCTTTTCAAAAGATCTTTTGCCAATAGCACACCCAAATATTTGATAACCTTGGAATTCCATTTGATTTTATATTTTCCTCTAATTTCTCGGCCTGGATGATAATTCAGCGTGAGAATTTGAGTGTTTGCTATGTTTAACTTGTTGCCTGTGTATTTACCATAGGTTTCTATTATCAACATGAAATGAGGTAAGGTTCTGTCCGGGTCTTGGAGAACCAAAATAATATCATCAGCAAAAAGCCCTGTTAGATGTCCCTGCTCTCCTATATGTATTCCTTTTAGATTGTTACTTTGTCTGATCATTTGTGCCAGCGGCTCAATGAACATAGCAAACAATGTAGCGCATAGGCAACATCCTTGACGAGTACCATTAATCTTTATCCTTGCCGTAGGTTCTTGGTAGAGACCTTGAATACACTGTATTAACTTTTCTTGGAACCCCAGTTTCCCAAGAACTTGATACAGAAATCTCCAATTCACACAGCCAAGGCTCACCAGTAACAGCTCGCAGGCCCTGCTTTTGGATCTGATCTATTATGTATAGGACCCGTCTAATGTCTTCTTGAGTCTGCCTACCTGTTAAAAAAGCTGACTGATTGGAAGTCCATCTCGTCCCCTTAAATTTCAAAGCGTAACGAACCTGTGTAGCCCAAGGAATTTTATTATAGTTTATTTCCTAGGGTGAAACTCCCCAGGTGGCGTTGTCAGGCAACCCTCCCCCCCCATTTTCCTTTATACCCACCATCAGAATTGTCTCCACCTCCGCCAGACCCTCCCCCTTGCCGTAGGTTCTTGGTAGAGACCTTGAATACACTGTATTAACTTTTCTTGGAACCCTAGTTTCCCAAGAACTTGATACAGAAATCTCCAATTCACACAGTCAAGGCTCACCAGTAACAACTTTTGGAGCTGATCTATTATGTATAGGACAATCCTAGGGCTGGACGATATAGAAAAAAAGCATATCGATATAAAAAAAAGTCATATTGATCGATATCGATAATTATCAAAAAAATTGAAAACATATTTTAATTAACTGGATGTTTTATACTATTACTTCATGACAGACTTTTAATAAAGAACACACGAGCACTGAATTCAAATTCAAACTTTTATTCAACCACCTTTTTTAAACACAACTGAATTGTTTTTTTATTATTATTATTATTATTATTATTATTATTATTATTATTATTATTATTATTTATTTATTTAAAAAAAAAATAGGCTGAGATAGGGCTCGAACGTGCGACTCGACCAGAGGTCTGAAGTTGTGGCGGTTAACAGCTCGTTTTGCACTGATTCCCTGCACTCGTTGTACAGACGAGGAAGAGCTTTGTTTGAAAAATACTTGCAGAAGTGAAACTTTTTCTATCAAACTTTTTATCCACCCCTTTTTTCCCTATCGCAGCACACGTCTATCGATCGATATATATCGTTATCGAATTATCGTACAGCCCTAGACGGTCCCGTCTAATGTTATCTTGAGTCTGCCTACCTGTTATAAAACCTGACTGATCCTCATCTATCAAGTCCGGCATAAAACTTTCAAGTCTTTTTGAGATGATTGAAGTAAAGATCTTCTAGTCAACATTTAAGATTGAAATGGGCCTATACGATTCACAAAGTTCCTTATTTTTCCCTTCTTTTGGAATAACTGGAATGACAGCCTCTTTCCATGAGGGAGGCCGTTTGCCCTCTGTCAGAGTCAGATTAAAAGAATTTAGGAGTATCGGGGTTAATTCTTCTCCAAATGTTTTATACCACTCACTAGGAAACCCATCACTACCTGGCGCTTTGGTTGATTTTAAGCCTGCTAATGGCAGCATCTATTTCTTTTTTGGTTATACTGGAAATGAGTTTTCTATTTTGCTCATCTCCAATGGCTGGTAGGTCCAATGAGTCAAGGAATTCTTTCATCTCACAATCTTCTTTAGCCGTGGGTTGGGTATATAGATTTTCATAGTAATCTTTAAAAACCCTCTCTATTTCTTCAGGTTCAAGTAGTAGCTGTTTCGTTAATGGGTCTCTAATTTTACATATTGCATGAGAAGCTTGCTGGGCCTTTATTCCTCTTGCTTAATATTTGGTTGATTTACAGCCTGATTCATAGTGGGTCTGTTTAATGACTTTCAGCTTTTTCTCAACATCTAGCCTCAAGACATCGTCTATTTCCCTTCTGACACCGATTATTTGTTGTGACACTGTATCGTCCTCATTGCTTTTGTGTTGCTGTTCCAGAGTTGTTAATTGGTTTACCAGCTTCTTGTAACCTTCTTCTCTATGTGGCAGGTGGGTTTGCCCCCACCTTCGCGTCATCAATCACACCTGCGCCGGAGTGCAATCTTTGCGTCCCTCAGTGCGTTTACATGGTACTTGAGAAATTTGAATTATTGCCTTCGTCCGATTCTGATCGGAGTTTGAGAAGTCCGATTGGAATTGGAGAACTCCGATTGAGACACCCAGATAATGCGATTGGAATTCTAATTTCTCGGCCATGTATACGCCTTAGTCGGACTATTAACTGGACAACGTAAGTGCGCACGCACCACCGCACAACTACGTCGTCAAAACAGACAGCGCGAAACAACCAGCAAACGCAAATAAGAATGTTGACATTTGGAGAGAGGATGAGACCGGGGCGATGCTTTCTCTTCTAAAAGAGATGGACATATTAAAATAACACACAACAGAGACCTTTTTTAAAAGGGTAGCGCAGCAAATGCAGGGCTCCGGCTTTGCGCAGCCCTGAACAAATACGTATTCCTTCGTATTTATATTTCTACCTTTTCGTTCACATTTTTTGTAAGTTGCTGAGAGAGATGTGTTTCCTGTAGATCAGGCATGGCCAAACTACGGCGTGTCTCTCTCCGGCCCGCGTGAAGGCAGTCAAAAATCTAACCTAACTTAGAAATGACACTTGAACCTGCAATGAGTATTTTAGTCGTTCTAAATGAGTCCAACGTTAGAAAAAAAGGAGCGACCCGGACTTCCCACAGTCTCTTTTCTCTTAATATGGGAATTCAATTTTAATAATTTGTCAACTAAAAACACCGGTCATACTAGAACATCCCTACCAGCTTTCTTCCCTTTATTCTCTGAATTTAATCAAAGAATCTTTGAAACTCTTGTAGCTTTTCTCTGGCTCGTGTCGCTGCTGATGCGTAGCCCCTCCAGGATCCCTCCTTGCACTGCCACTCCGTCGTAGTGCGGCGCACCGAGTGCCGCAGGCCCCTCCGCACCCGTCGCCACCGCCGTCTTCTCCGCCAGGCCGCGTCTCGCCAATTCCTCCTTTACCTCCTCTGCGCTGTTGTAGGTTCGAGTTCCCGTATCCCAGTGGGTCCTCATCTTGGTGAATGGCGTCTGGAAGCGGATGCCCTTCTCCTTCAGGATTCTTTTAGCAGTGTTGTACTCCTTTGTTTGGACCATCTCTGTCGCGTAATCGTGATGGAATGACGGTACTTTATTCCCCAGTTCTATTTTCTTTCTCCATAGCTCTCTCAGGACCCTCTCTTTGGTAGTAAATTCCAGAAAGTTAACAATGATGGGTCTCGGTTGGGCACCGTCCGCTGGCTTCTGTGCAAATGAGCGGTGTGCTCTCTGAATTTGGAAATTAAAATCTGCTGGCAGGTGCAGTTCGCTTTTCAGCAGGTCTTCCACAAACTTGGCCACAGATTCTCCCTCCTCTCCTTCAGTGACTCCATAGATACGTAGGTTGTTTCTCCTCGGCCTGGACTCCAGGTCAGTTAACTTGTCCTGAAGAGCTTTTTGTTCTCTCAGTGATATGACCAGAGTGTCATTAGCTTCCTGTGCCCAACGTTCTAGCTTTTCAATCCGCGACTCAGCCTCGTTGATCTTGCTGGTTTGGAGCTCCTGTTCGGTGATGACTTTCGCAAGTTGTTGATTTATTTCGTCTTTGAAGTCGTCCAAGTCTTTTTCCACGTCGTTCCTCAGTGTTTCTCCAAACGTGCGAAGGACTTCTTTTGATTCCATTTTTAAATCCCGTATCTCCTTGCTAATAATTTCTATGTCCGAGCCCTTTTTCGCGTCGTTAGTCACGAGGAGTTCGTTTCGCCATCTCTCTCTGTTTCAGAGCAAGCTGGTAGTTCCGCCATATTGTCTGTTACCGTGTTTCTGTTTTGGTTGAATCGAGTTTTCCTTCCCATTCCAACGTTCCCCTGATCACTTTGTAGTTAATATGATATCTGACAATAGTTATTCATTTGCATTGGAGAAGGACAGGCCACATGTCTCTTGGCCAGTTGAGTGGCGAAGCTATTCGCTCCAAGGCACTGAAGTATGAATCAACTTCTGCCTCACGAAATGCTGGCACCAGAAAAATGTTTTTACTGGGGCTGGGCAACGATTAAAAATTTTAATCACAATTAATTGCATGATTTACCTGATCAATCATGATTAATCACGTTGTATACGCAAAAGCCAATAATGAATTTAAAAGAAGTCTTTCATACACTTTAATTTAAATGTTCTGCCATATAAACGAAAGCACCATTACATTTATCGTGCAAACACTTAACATCAGCACTTTACACAGAAACATTTTTAATGTAAATCTAAAGTTAAAAAAAATGCAAATACAAAATTAAAGCTTATTGCCAATGCCAGGGCATTACTGTTATCCTGTTCCTTATGAAAAATAAAAAAAATCTACCTACAAAATCCTGAGCCACAATAATAACAGGCAATTTCTGAGGTAACAGCAGAAACATTTTTCTTTTATCAGGGAGCAGCATAACCAGTCTGCGTTCCCTTGCAAATGTCCCATTTAGAAAGGGCGAGGCACAAAAACGTTCACTTTTGGGTTTTTCTTCACATGGGACTAGAATGTAAAGTCCACATTTATACTGGAGTTCCTTTGGAGAATCTCACTCAACTCAGTGCAGTTTGTCATTTCCTGGAACTTGACGGCCAGTTATTTTAAATGTACTGCCATATGAATTAAAGTGCCATAACATTTACTGTGCAAACACACTTTTCACATCAGCATTTTTGAACAATTAGCAGCTAAGAAAAAAAAAATAGTGTAAATTTAAACTCAACTTAAACAATGTTATCAAAGCAATACAAAATTAAAGCTGTAAGCAGCGTTTGCGGGACTGAGCCCACCTGGCCACTGCCTGCCGTGATGTCCGCCACCTGGCCACGAGCCCCCGACACCCGCCAACGCTTCCCAACGCCTGGCGATTCCGCCCGAAACCCGCCGATGCCCCATTACTGACGCCGACGCCTGCTGATGACACATCAAGCACTGACTTGACATTACTGACTTGACATTTAGAAACATTTGATTTCTAAATGTGATTGATTACTGTATCATTTTGGAGATAATAAGCCTTAAAGTTGGCTTTTTGTTTTGTTTTGCGACAGCTCCAATATTCCATTTTTACTGTACAATAACATCAAATTGCTCCATAAGCTCTGTCAATGGTTGGTACAGTTGACCTCAGGACAACCTTGAATATATCTTCAATCATTATAAGGCATATTTAATGTACCATTTTGGAGATATTAAGCCTCAAAGTTGTTGTTTTCCTTTTTTTTTTAGCTTTTCAAACAGGCAAAAAGGGCCCAGTACTCAATTTTTTACTGTACAGTAACATTGCTTTGCTCCATAATTTCTGTCAGTGGTTGGTACAGTTGACCTAAGGAACACCCTGACTATATCCTCAGTCATTATCAAGCATATGTACAGTATCATTTTGGAGATATTAAGCCTTAAAGTTGGCTTTTTGTTTTTCTTCTTCTTCTTTTTTTTTTGCGACAGCTCCAATATTCCATTTTTACTGTACAATAACATCAAATTGCTCCATAAGCTCTGGCAATGGTTGGTACAGTTGACCTCAGGACAACCTTGAATATATCTTCTCTTAATATTCTTGAATATTCTCACTTAATGTACCAGCTCCTTCCTGTAGACATGATATGTACAGTTAGTTATTCTTTGTTTGACGCAAGTGTTACATTAATTTCCTACTATCTGTACTGGTACTTCTTGTTAATTTGAAATAAACACTAACAGCATAATGTCAAAACAAAAACCGAACAAGTCAAACAGGAGCAGATCAGAAAACAAGGAGGCTTTGTACTAAAATATGGATAAAATATAAACAGGGAGTTGTCTAATGTCGTCAAGGAAGCCAACATTACGTTACCTGTTGATCAGCATGTTGACTCAGAAAATCCTCAGGCTCCTGCTGCAACATTTCATGTGGGGCGACGGTTGTGACTTCACTGCTGGTCCCGTGAGAAACTCAAATCGGTCCCTCACGTTTGTGTTGCGTGGCATGGGTTAGGACATTGAGAGGCATTATAGTGTGGTTGTGTGCACCAAATCGGACTCGGCTTCTAGCTCGATAGCCATGCATAATTTATGCAAACGCAATGCTCTGTTTATGTGAACTCACGGAGTCAGACTCCGTGCACGTGCTCATCTCGACTCGATGGATTTATGAGCTTGATGACAAGTGTGTATTTTGTATTGGATTGATGTACTGCAATTCTAGTCATGTGAACAAGCAATTATCATTCCTAGTTATATGTGGCATGACAAAATACTGTACTACCAAGTTTGTATTGCAGTATCTTCAGTTTATGGGGTAGAGGGTGCTCAAATTGGATTGATTGAAGATGTAGTTTAGGTACAATTTGCTTGTTTTTATCAAAATTTAAGTTGATTGCAGTTCAAGGTGGCACAATCCTATCAGATGTTGTCATTTTGTCACAAAGAACACTGGTATTTGATGATTATTACCATAAGTACCACCATGTTGCAGGCATTGTGGTTACAAGTTTCACTCCAATTTTGATTGTTGTCTGTATGACTAGCAATCCGTTGAGCTGTCTATGGTTATCATTCAGATAAGGTGTCACAACTTTTAATTGCATGGGAACTTTGGGATCCATGGCAGATGGGCATTGTAAAAAAACGGATCTTGAGTCGGAAGGCTAGCTTGTCCTAATTGTGACCTTAATATGATGATTTTTTTTCCCTGCCAGATTGAGGAGAAATTAAATGGACATCCAAACCGGATGTCCATTCATGTCCATTTCAGCAAGCATTTTTGCAGATTTTAACACTGACTTGCATTAATAGGCGATGAATGAGCTGTGGCGCATTCTGGATAAGGGCAACAGAAAATTCATTGATGAACTAAAAAATGAGATGAGAAGACTTCTGCACCAATGTGTAATTTTATGGTGTTTGGGAAAAAAATCAAGTGATGATGCCACGCATAACGCTGGATGTAGTTCAGTCGAGTCATTTTGCTGTGTCTCTAATTGACTGTGTAGCTGTTTCCTTGGACATAGGATGGTTTATGTTGCGCTGAATGAATAGATGCAGAATGGTAATACTCTTCATGCTGAAAAAATAAGATTTTTTTTGTGATCAACACAAACCTAATAAGACTCATTTTTAGGAAGACTAACTTTGAACTCAAAGTTGATTTGTTCTATTCCAGTGGAATATTCCATCGCGCTGCTCAGGGCACTCCCCACACTCTTTCCTTCACCAAGTCCACCACCGAAGAAGCTGGGACATGCCAGTGAGGCACTGCTTCATGTCATTCAGGTGTTCGCATTTTCTCACATTCAACACTTTGTAGTTCCATGCATGGATGTGGCGTTTCCTTCTTCTTTTTCTTTAGCCAACAGAAGATCCCATAATGTACTCGCAGAAGAGGTCTTTCCTGTGTTGCTGTTTGATGGGACCCGCTGTCTCATCTGTCTTGGAGCCACTCCCGCCACCACGCTTGCCAAGGAAGACTTGAGTGACCGTCTGCTTCATCTGATGGGTTACGACTATGCCCTGCACCTCACATATCCAAAAGTGTGTGGCAACCCTTCTCTCTGTCATTCAGACAGAAGTGCTACAGGACACTATCCATGAGTGAGACACCACAGCCTCATACAAAAAAGACCATGGCAGAATGGAAATTGGGGAGTATAGCTGTGTACTAGGCATAGGTAGCGATACACTCCCCTGGTAGTTGTAACTTGAGGGTGGGTGGGAGTCTGTTGGAACAAACATGTTATCAGTGGTGATAGGAACACTATATGCTGTCCCCATACTGTTTTTTTTTTTTGTGTAACTGAGTGTCAGGGAATCTAAATCAATATTCAATAATGATGACGGTGAATATTGTAACAATTGTTACTTGCGTTCTAGAAATGATTGCTTGAGGTTGTTTTAAGATGCAATGCCTTAGTGACGTACAAGGCAGTGAAGGCACTGTCAGCAATTTAAGTGAATAAATAGTTGTTGACAATATTAATTCTGTTTGCTTAATTATTTTTTTTGGGGGGGAGTGGGCGTGGGGGGGTGGATGCTTTGTCTCATTTTGAGAAAAAAAAGCTAATATTGTGAACACTTAAATTAAGAAGAATTGCACTGTTAGTAGGTCTGGTTTTAAGATCTTTTCATTCAAATTAAGAAAGAAGCAAACGTGAAAAAAGAATTGAGAAGCTAGTATCAAGTTTATTTGACTTACAGTACAGAGTACAGTCCTTGGAATGAGTGCTTTACTGTTTATTTCAAGAGTTTTTCCATTCTTCAAATGCCTAGATATATTGTCTTATTTTAAGAAATCTTACCAAGTCTAAATATCTTACTGCATTGGCAGATAATTAGACTTGTTTCTAGCCTGTTCTTTCTCAATTTAAGTGTTTATTTCTTAGATATATTTTGCAGTGTGTGGACACCGAGGGGAGCTCTAGAATTGGCTCATTCAACCGACCAAGGATCCAATCAGCAGCGGCGTCACAGGCCCTCCTCCTTCTTTGTCCTCTCTCTCTCACTTTGACTTCGGCACTGGACAGCCAGGTTTGTGGAGGGAAGGTTGGAACAAGGTAAGGACGGGGTACCCCATACATTCATGTACGTAGAGTCACTAAGTCTTAAACTCACCAGGTTTGTATCGCTTATCGATAACCCTAATGCCATACAAGTCTATGAGGGTCAAAGGTCAACTTTGTCCTAGGGACATGGGGCCACTTTCAGGTTCATCAGGATCCTCCTGGACATACCCACACCAAATTTGGGGCTTCTAGCCCATGAGGAACCCCGAAACCCTCACTCTAATTACAGCCTTATCGCTAACCCTAATGCCATACAAGTCTATGAGGGTCAAAAGTCAACTTTGTCCTAGAGACATGGGGCCACTTCCTTTTTCATCAGGAGCCCCCAAGAAGCGCACACGCCAAATTTGGGGCTTCTAGTTCTTGAGGAACCCCAAAACCCTCACTCTAATTCCAGCCTTATCGCTAAACCCTAATGCAGTGCAAGTCTATGAAGGTCAAAGCTCAACTTTGTCCGAGAGACATCAAGTGTTTTTTTCATGAATCATTCATCAATGTTAAGAGTTTGCTTAGTGGAGAATTCACAATAAAAATACATTGACACTGTCAAGATGGACTCAAGCACTATTATTGAACTATACTGTATTTTTAGAGTGATGTGAAGCTTTTGACAAGCGCTGCACAAAGGAGGCCCATTTGTTTTTGTTTTTTTGAAGGGGGCCCAAAATTCCTGGCGGCGCCCCTGAGCGGGCATCTCCAGCACCAAGGCAGTGGAGCTGCCGGCCACGAGAGAAGAATTAACCAGTCCATTGAAACCATTTGTTTGGTCTAGTGAGTGGCAACAGTCCTTTGAGGATCTTAAGTGCCTTCTCAGCTGTAACCCTTTCGTGTCTGCTCCAAATTTTTCCTCATTGGCTAGAAGCCCCAAATCTAGCGTGGGCGCTTCTTGGGGGCTCCTGATGAAAAAGCAAGTGGCCCCATGTCTCTAGGACAAAGTTGAAAATTCACCCCATAGACTTGCATTGAATTAGGGTTAACAATAAGGCTGAAACTAGGGTTAGGGTTAGGGTTAGCTGAAATTAGGGTTAGGGTTTCGGGGTTCCTCAAGGACTAGAAGCCCCAAATTTGGCGTGGGCGCTTCTTGGGGGCTCCTGATGAAAAAGCAAGTGGCCCCATGTCTCTAGGACAAAGTTGAAAATTCACCCCATAGACTTGCATTGAATTAGGGTTAACAATAAGGCTGAAACTAGGGTTAGGGTTAGGGTTAGGGTTAGCTGAAATTAGGGTTAGGGTTTCGGGGTTCCTCAAGTACTAGAAGCCCCAAATTTGGTGTGGGTGCTTCTTGGGGGCTCCTGATGAAAAAGCAAGTAGCCCCATATCTGTAGGACAAAGCTGAAATTTCACCCCATAGACTTGTATGGCATTAGGGTTAGGGTCCAAGAGTACACATACACATTTTCTTTTGCTTTATTGATTTAAGCTCATCGTCTCCAGCTGCAAAGGTATAGAAACCTTTCTGTGTTTTGATGTCGTGTGTGAGAAAACATCACTTTTTTCTGTAAACTTGTGTTATCATTGTCCTTCATTGAAAATGACACAATCTTTCATTTCATTGTTCAGATGCCGAACACCAAGGCATTCCGTCGCTCTCTGGCCATGAAACGACGCCTGGAGCAAAAACAGGATTGGACACCTTTTCCACCTCGGAAGGACTTTGAACGTCTTTAGTACTTCCACGTTCATGATTTCATGTTCTGCCTGTGTTGTTATGTTGTATTCCAAATAAATCTTACAAAAACATATTTAGATTTTTCTTTTTTGTCAATTTACACAGGGCGCGGTACTGGTCAGCGACCTGGGTGCGAAGATGGCCCGTTTTGCTCCTGACTGACAAAACAGTGCAAGTTCGTTCTTAAGGCCCAGCAACCAGACAAGAAGGTATGGGTCGTGATTTTGTCAAGCCACGAGTTTCTTTATGTTTTTGTTCTGGTGGTGGGAGACTCACATCTCTGTCCACTTGTGGATGGTTTTGTGTTCTCTCCCCGGGCAACAACCTTGAACACGGGCTTGTAACAGACTCCGCCCAGGATTTTGCTGCGCTACTGGCAACTGTGTTGGACCGCTGGCCCAAGGTTTGTTTATCTGCTGTGACAAACAAATTTGAACACATGAATGTCATCGCCACTTTGTTTTATCAATATCAAGTAATTCCATGATCCATAGTTCAATAACAAGAATATTCATGAATTTATTTTGCATTTTTATGTTTGTTTGGGTTTTTTTGTAGGTGTTTGTGCTTGACTTTCCACCTCGCCTGACTGTCAAGCCAGAACTACAAACAGCGCTACGTCAAGTATATCATCGTGTTGCTGCACGCATGGGTGTGTAAAATACATATTTTTGTTGTATTTTTTTCTCTTCAGTGACACTGTGCTAACAGATATTTCTTAGAATTGTGTGATTACATAATTGATTATGTGACACTTCTTCCAGGTGTAACATTTGTGTATATGGCCGATCACCTCCCCCTTCGTCAGCTGTACATGGTGGTGTTATGATGGTGTAAGTTTTGCCTTCTTCAGCCTTACTTGCTCTTCATTTGATATGACAAATATGTGTTAACATGTTGTTTTCTGTTTAGGTGCACCTCAGGACTGATTTTGGTGGAGCGTCTGCATGCTGCATGCTCCATCAGCTCGCACCCCCTTCACCTAGGCCAGGGGTGTTGTGCCACAACCAATCATCGCCCAGGGTGTCTCCCAGAGTGGTTGTGACAGGTCCTGTCTACATGCCAGTGTATGGACCTGTAATGGACTCTTGTTGGACAGGAGGTTGAGGTAACCTGTTCATCCCTCTTTTTTTTTTTTTCCCCCCAATCGTGTATTTGTCAAACAGTGCAACTTTTTATTTTAAAAATGAACACTTATCCTAAGTTGACTCTGATTTCCTCTCCTCTTTTTTTTTATAGACAGTACCAACAGTTGTTGAGACTGCATTTCACACAGACATCCCGTCCAATCCCGTGTGGTTCAGTGAGGCTGTGCTGCTGGACCACATGGAGACCGTCGTGGAGTCATCTGGCAGGGTTTCCCCAGCTGCCACGGTAACATTCACACAATTATTCATACACTTATCAACTAATATTGTTGTGCTTTCTGTTGCAATAAATAATCGATACACTGACGGCAAATATCAATATTTTATTTCAACACACATTATGGATTTACCCCATTGTCACCGTCAACTATTAATCTCTCCTGTCCTGTTTGTGGGGGCGCTAATCCCGTAAGAGTCAAGTAGGCGTAAGCAGCGGCCGGTGAATAAGACGAGTTAACAACGGAAGAGCACATGCAAGAACGGCGGAAAATACCAACAACGGAAAACAAATCAAAGACCCACCCGCAAGTTACCACTCTAAAGTATGGACCCACTTTGGCTTTTACGAGACGGATGACGGGAGGAAACTTCATAAAGAATATGCAATCTGCAACAACTGTTTTGCAAAGGTAAAATACAATGGCAACACTACGAATCTGCAGAGCTGCCTCGTTCGCTATCACCCGTCCCGTTTTTCCCAGAATTGTTCTCTTTTTTCACCACCTGTCCCGGGAAAGATAAAATCTCTCCCGGGACACAATTTGTCCCGTTTTTTATGGAAAATGACAAAACCTCATTTAATTTCCGTCTGTGGTCTAGATAGGGTTGCCAACCCTCCCGTAAAATATGCGATTGTCCCATATTTGGCAACTAAAAAACCTGTCCCGTAATGAATTGATGGGGGACGCACTTCACTTTGTCCCGTATATTTTGGGGACGCGGTTATTTATTTATTTATTTTGTCTGCATCATTTCTTTTATTGATTTTCAGAATCGGGGCAGTGAAAGGATTTTTTTCCCTCTTTCATCTTCCCGTCGGTTTGTATATCCCAAGTCCCCAAGTTGAGATAAGACAAGTTGCTACTGACTTTACATTACCAGAAAGCACTGTCCTTGTTTACATGAAAGTTATTAATGTTCATGCACTTTAATATGTTTGCTTGTGCAGTGCACGTTTGTTTGTACATTATACAAAGTTTTGGAATAAATGCAAGATCACAGGCATTTTCCTTTTTATGGGTATTCTTTTCTTTTTCAGTCACATATCGTCGGCAAAATTTCGAAGATATCGAAGATATCGTGTGTCGTGATGTTGTCATTATCGTGGGCCAAATATCGTCACAGTATCGAATCGTGGGTTAGCCGTATCGCCCCACCCCTATTATCAACACAAGATCACATATGTACAGTACATGTACAGTTTAATTAGTGTGTTACTTTGTTTATGAATTCATTTCTTTATGTTCTTCCAGATGTCCAGCCTGAGACGTCGATCAGCATGCGTTGCCTCAAAAACCAAAACAAACCAGTGACATGTTGGTATTTGGGATATGTGTATTTCATTGTGTGCATCTTTGTGATAGGACAATAAATGCAGTTCTTTAAACGTTACTTTGTGTCCTTGTATTTGCAGGTGTGGGCAACACGTTCAACTGTCCACATGACTGAGTCTGCCTCCAGCAATGTCACAGCAGTGCAGCAGGTTTGTACTTATTCATTTCCACTTCATCACCTGTGTGTGTTTTCTAGGCTTTACACCCATCTTATCGGCTGTATCGGATCGGCCGATATTTGGCATTTTTAGAAACGTTCATGATCGGGCGTCATGTCATGAATCACCGATCCGATCAATGACGTCATGGTCGTGTTGAAACTTTTTTAATCTGTCTCATTTCCTCCAAAGTAGTTTCACAGCATCGACATGTTTATTTGTTTGTATCCGAGTGTTATGTAAATGTATAGATTTGGGTTTACATTGTTGTCAGTTCCTTTTGTCTGCTGTGTGTCCGTTTGGGCACTAGATGGCGCAGTAGATCCTGTGTTCCCTTTTTTTTGCTTGTTCCAGGTGCGGAAAGGTGATTGGCTGGTGCCAATATTAAAGGAGGAGGACTTCAACACCTCGGTCTCTTTGTCCTTCTCCCAGCTCCCAACCAGAGGCCATGTGCTGCAGCAGCAGCATTCTGTGTTCAGCCATCAATTCTGTTTTGTAATCTATTTCAGTTCCCTTTGTGTCCACGTAGCCCGTAGGGGAGGGAAGCCATTTGTGTTGTGACCCTTTTCTCCTGTGTTTTAGTTAAGGAGGTTAGTTTGACTGTCATTTATTTGATTGTTTTCTTCATAGGTAAGATCCATAAGAGAGCCATTTTGTTTGTTGTTTTGGCCATGCCCTCCCTGACGCCAGTGAAATGATGGTGACGTTTAATAAAAACCATCCTGTGGACGAAGCACCTTTGTCTAATTTGAGAGCTGGGAGAAGGGGGGGGGCCTTTATGTTGTGTCCTGGTTCCCCCTAGGCCGGGGCATAACACCGAGGGCTAATGATTCATGATTCAAAAACCTTCATTTTCGTCTTCGTGCCTCTTCCTGTTTTGAGTACTGTCGCTATGTGACGGACAATAAAGTTTCTTTGAATCTGCAATATATGCAACGCTACAGTACCTCGCGGGGGAACTTTGGCAAAAAAATTCAACACCACAAATTTAATCAGGCACTTGGAAAAGATACACACGGAGGACGTTGGATCGGTGATTGGCACAAAAATCGTGACCGTGTAAAGCCTAGTGTTTTCCTTTCTATGTTTATTGGCATAAAATCACATCTTTCTTATTTTAATCAGGTGGAGGTGACGCCACAGATGACCAGAGCTGTGCCCGTGGTTCCTGTGGCTCCCGTGGTTGCCAGCACCAAGCCAGAGGAGGCCAGCACCGTCCAGGAGGCAACACAGAAGATCAACTAAGCTAAGGAGGCTTTTCTTTCTTCTTCTGTTGCCTCTGACTGCTCCGCTCGTTCTACGCCTCGCACATGTGATTTGTGATCCATCATCAGTTAGTACTAGTGAAGATGCAGTGGCAGATCATGGCACTGGTATTAGATTAGCCAAGGTTCTGCATGGTCACGGTTTAAAATTCCAGCACCAGCTGGCAACAGTGAGTCACTTCAGAAGAGCAAAACTCCTCACTTTGACATGGATAATTCTGACGTAGAGTTTGTCAGTGCTGTGACCAATGAAGAGTGTAACTTCTCTCCCCTTGATGTTGATGTTTGTTTAGACCTTTGCAAAAACTTGAAGATTCATTTGGACCGTGCGAGTTTTCCAATTTCTGATTGCAAAGGCCCATTAGGTTCGCCGTGTACAAATGAGAATGTAGAGGCTGATGGAAACTGCTTCTTCAGAGCCATCAGTCAAGCTGTGACTGGTTTATAGACACAGAAGTGGAAATTCAGGTTGCAGTAGATTGTTTACGATTAGATGTGTACACTTTTATCGATGGTCATGGGTTGAAGTACAGCTCTTGCAAGAAACAATTCTCACATTGTATATATTTATGGATGTATTTGTTTTATATGGAAGCAGTTATATGAAGTTACACATTTGAGATTTAATTTTCAAAACATGCACCAGCAAAGAGTTACCAAAATTCAATATGAAATGTAAAATTCAAAAATGAAAAAGCAATAGCAGAATGCTTTTTCATTTTAAGAACAAAGCTGCATTGTTTGACTCATAATTAAAATCATTAATAAATATTCCTATATGCATTTTCATTTTCTTATTCGTGTCGCACCTTTTATGACACAATCAAAAAGAAAACTGAGAGCATTGCTTTTTAATTTTCGTGGTCCTGCCCTGCACAAGAGTTACCACAACTCGAAAATGAAATCGCAATCTCAAAGTAAGCGCGCGGCGCAGGAAAGTGACATCAGCAGCTCTCCACCTGTGGGTATGGCGGTATGACGCCAAGTGTCATTTGCCTCCTGTTATGTGTAAATTCTAATGTTTGTGAATTTAATAAATGTATATATATACTGTATATTTAAAAAAACAAAACAAAAAAAAGGTATAGCGGTATGACACCACTTTGCCATCGTTACTTTTCACGTCATTGAAGTTGCCGGTAAACGAGATTTAAATCGCCGAAAAACGTGGACCACTGACGGATCTCGTTGGTCGGAAAGATTTGAGCATGGCGCACATTGACACAATTGTTCAAACCCTGCTGGATTTAGCTTCCCAGGTGGAGTTGAATAGTGTATCTGAATCTGATGCTCGGGACCGAGTTGAGAAGGTATTCTGCCGTCCCAGATACGGACGCAAACAAGGTTGCCCTAGCCAACCTGTTGTCAGTTATGGAACACCGTGATGCACCAGCACAACATCAAAGCTAAAGCTATTTGTTACATGGGTGGAGTAACAGCTGTTCGGCGTCGGCCACCAGTCCATCCGTCGCAGGATGCGATGCAACGGATCATTGCTTCCGTTCGGCGTCGGCCACCAGTCCATCCGACGAAGGATGCGAAGCAACAGATCAATCCGTCGACTGGTGGCAGATGCTGGTGCGAGATCTGTCAGTGGTCCACGTTTTTCGCCGATTTAAATCTCGATTACCGGCAACTTCAATGACGTGAAAGAAGTAACGATGGCAAAGTGGTGTCAGACCGCCATACCTTTTTTTTCTTTTCTTTTCTTTTTAAATAAATTTAAAAAAAAAAAATATATATATATACATCTTTCTCTTTTTCACAAACATTAGAATTTACACATAACAGCAGGCAAATGACACTTGGCGTCATACCGCCATACCCACAGGTGGAGAGCTGCTGATGTCACTTTCCTGTGCCGCGCGCTTACTTTGAGATTGCGATTTCATTTTCGAGTTGTGGTCACTCTTGTGCAGGGCAGGACCACGAAAATTAAAAAGCAATGCCCTCAGTTTTCTTTTTGATTGTGTCATAAAAGGTGCGACACGAATAAGAAAATGAAAATGCATATAGCAATATTTATTAATGATTTTAATTATGAGTCAAATAATGCAGTTTCGTTCTTAAAATGAAAAAGCATTCTGCTATTGCTTTTTCATTTTTGAATTTTACATTTCATATTGAATCTTGGTAACTCTTTGCTGGTGCATGTTTTGAAAATTAAATCTCAAATGTGTTTTCCTTTTTCATTTGAATTAAGTACAAGAATGAGCAGTCTTGCAGAAGAAAATGAAAATGCAGATTGAATGACTTATTAACCATTTTAATTATGAGTCAAATAATGCAGCTTCGTTCTTAAAATTTAAAAGCATTTCTGCTATTGCATTTTTATTTGGATTATGGTAACTATCTGCTTCCATAGTTACACCTGTGTTACAGAATAGTAAATGCTTCAGCAGAGTTTTATGAGGGTGTTTTTTTTTTGTTGTTGAAAGTGAAAATGTTGTTTTGAAAATGACTGCTTACAGGTCCATCTGTTTACTCTAACCAAGCATTCAGAACGAGTTGTCCAACACCGGTTTAATTTTTCAGGAATTGTTGACTTTAAAGAATCACGTTAATGTTCATTAATTCATGGAAGTGAAGAATAATTAAAGTAAATTTTAAAGTAACCTTGTGCTTCTGTGTTTCTCAATGTTTCAAAACTTTGTTCTGAACATAGTTAAGTTCTTTCACATGGCTACTTTTATTTAACAGCTCTTTGCACACACGACCTTCAGGTCAAAAAGTAAATTCAGTAAATAGCATCACCGTAAGGATTGCGTAATAACAGAAACAAAGGAGTGCAGTAAATAACCAATATCCCTGTGTATTTTTAAAAGGAACACTAGAGATTTAACAATACACAAAATAACAGGAGGTTCACAACAATTTAGTGTCCATTCTCTGGATAGGGTCAGGGGGAGGCGCACTGCAGTGGAATAAGTGTCCATCCTGTGGAGAGGGTCGGGTGGTTTAGAGAGATGCAGTGATGACCTCTCTTAGGTGCAAATACAAGTTCACAGCCTGATACGGATCTGTTGGTGGAGCAAGATGGCCATAAAGATGATACAGAGTTCATAAATATCTGGATTACATGGTACAGCCAGCCGAAAGACACATTCATTTTTGCACAGTTGAATGTGTTCATCTTCAACAGGGGAGAGAAAATCTGTTGTTCGGTCAAGTTCAGGAACAGCATGCGTCACATTAGGCCGACCGATGGGGACGTTTAGGTTTCTTGATGGCCTGATGTTGTGTGCAATCCACACCTGTGCAGTGTCATCCAACTCATCCTGTAGAAAATGTATACATTTAGGAAGAGCTGTGCCAGCAGAACATAAATAAAACACTAAATTACAGCATTCACACATGAGCAACCCCATCCTCTCCCTCCCTCCCTGTCTCTGTTCGTCCCTCCCCCCCTCTTTCTCCCCATCTCTTATCCTCTCTGTTTCTACCCTTCTGTTCCATCTCTCTCCCCTTCCATCTCTGTTCCTTTCCCTTTTCTACCCCTTCTCTTTAGCATTCTTTTTCCTTTCCTCCCGTCTCTGTCTGTCTGTCTTCCCAACACCCACTTTCCCGTTTCTGTCCTCCCTCCCCTCTCTCTCACTCACATACACATGCGCACAAAATGAAAATAAAACATTATTCATGAACTCACCTGTATGGAGGCCCATACAACAAAACTGCAGGAGACTTTTGTCCAGAAACTCGCCATCAAAATGCCCGTTGTCTCTGAGGTCTGATAACAAGGCTAACCAGAACTCCATGCGCTGGCCACGCAGGAAACCCCACCAATATTCAATTCTTTGATTGGCGGTGCTGGCCCCCTCCAAGTAACTATCGAGGGTGTCGTCTGGTTGAACAGGGACGAGGAAACGCTGGAAGCCTCTAACATGGCCATTTTCGGTTCCAAGGTCGCCTCGAACAACTCTAGGGCACCCCCCAAAACGCTGTACCGCTTCTATGTAGCACCCTCCAATTACTTTTGGGTCACTACTTGTTGTGTAAGCTTTGAGCCAGATTATTTTTCTTGAAAAGCCATCAATACATCCATTCACACAAATACCATATGGCTTCAGTTCATCATATGAGTCCAGGTGCCAGATGAAGTTGAGAAGTTTGAGAAGTAATTCCTCCGTCTGAGACGCCCCGCTTGCCTTAATGACACTCCTCTTGGATCCAGTTCCTTCAAAACCAAACGTACAGACTCTTTTCTCATACGCAGTCCATTTTCTCTGCATTTAGCATACATCCACCTATTCCCGTGAAGCTGCCCAAGGTAATGTAGCTGGTTGCTAATGGATTCAAAGAGGATCGCCAGGTCGGAATAGGCTTTGCGTGGCACGAGTCCCCTTGGAATGTACAGCTGCATCCCACTCTAGACTCATCAAACCCGACAAAGAAAACAAATCCTGAGTCACTAAATATTAAGAAGATGATTAAAAGGATTGGTATGTTTGATGTATGGAGGGATTTTCATCCATCCACTAAACAATTGACTTTTTACTCTCACCCTCATTCAGTTTACTCGAGGATCGATTATTTCTTTATGTTCAGAACAGACAGACACAGGGTTTTAGATTGTAGAATTGCTGTTAGCGACATATCAGATCACTCAGGTGTATATGTGAAAATAAATGTAGGTGTCCCACACAAAAACACACTATTTGGAGACTCAACACCTCCCTATTAAATGACACCCGATTTGAAGATTACATGAGGAAAGAAATGAAGGAATATACAGACCTTAACGGTAGCACAGTGACGTCACAGAGTATTTTATGGGATGCTGGAAAAGCAGTATTGCGTGGGAAGATTATAAGTTGGGCATCACAAAGGAAAAAAGAAAAACTTAAACACCTTAACGACTTGACAAGTAAATTAGACTCACTGGAACAGAAGCATGTAGAGACTAACGACCCCACCTTATTGGAACAAATAACCGTAGTAAAATCAGAACTAAATAAGAAACTGAACGACCAGGAGGAACTTACACTTAAGTATATCAAACAAACCCACGATGAAAATGGACCCCGTGCTAAAAAACTCTTATCCATATATAAAGTAATGGACCCGGTCACCAACCAGATGTGTTATAAGCCAGAAGCAATACATAAGTCTTTTGAATCATACTTCAGGAATTTATACACTCAACCCGAATTAGCAGAAGCAGTAACAGTCAATTAATTTTTTGAAATCCCTAGACCTGCCATCTGTTGTCACAGAACAAAATAAGTGCTTAACTACAGAGTTTACAAATGCAGAGGTCGCAAAGGAAATTTCTAAACTGAAAACAAGCAAAGCAGCCGGGGGAGATGGACTACCAGCAGAATGGTATAAGACTTTTAGGGACTCTGTGACCCCACTGCTATTTATTAAATTGTTTTAACTATGTCTTAAAAGGTGGCGAGACCCCACCATCTTGGAAACAGGCCATATTATCTGTAATACTGAAACCAGGGAAAGATAGGACAGATTGCAGCTCATACAGACCTATCTCAGTTTTAAACACTGATTATAAAATTTTCACTTCAATTATTGTCAACACACTAGAAAATATTATCCCTAACCTAATTGACACGGACCAGACAGGTTTTGTTAAAAATAGACAAACACAAGACAATGTTAGGCGAGCTATACATCTGTTACATATAATGAGCAAAGGAAACACAATGTCCTTAGCAATTAGCTTTGACACAAAAAAAAGCTTTTGACTCTGTTCTATGGGAATTTTTATACCTGGTCCTGCAACGTTTTGGCTTTAACAATACAGTTATAAAATGTTTAAAATTCACCTGTGGCCCGGATCAGAATAAATGGCAGTCTTTCAGGTACAATCCGTTTGGAGAGGGGTTGCTGACAGGGCTGCCCACTGAGCCCCATCTTGTTTGCTCTATTTATAGTGCTACTTGTTCAAAAGATTAGGGAAGACCCAGAAATCACGGGAATACTATTCAAGGGGAAAGAATATAAGACATGTTTATATGCAGATGACATCCTGGTGACTTTATCCGACCCGGATACTTGATTTTTACAACCGAATAGATACTTAAAAAATGGTTATTTTACCACAATTGTTATTTCTACTCCAATCGCTGCCTGTAGAAATACCCAATAAGAAATTCAGTGAATGGAATCGGATCATTTCTAGATTCATATGGCAGAACAAGAAACCAAGGGTACGCTACAAAACATTACACTTAACAGGGAGGGATGTCACTCCCATGCTTGGAGGACGACTATAAAGCAGCACAACTGCAGTATATAGTCTACTGGTGCAGGGCGGGTTACGATGCAAAATGGAAGGAGCTAGAATTTGACCAACTAGATATCCCACTTCAATTTCTGCTGGGTGAAAAAGCTTTCAAGACTATATACTCTAATAATCTATGTGATGTTATAAAAACTCCCCTAAATATTTGGTACAAAGAGATGAGCAAAGCGCACCTGGAAAAAAAATCTCGGTTATTAAGATGGGTCGAACATGATAGAGTATTCTTGTGTTATTCTTTACCTTGGTTTATATTGTATGATCACTAGTAGCACGTGTAAACTGTTAGAATCCTAGGCTAACATATACGCATCGTATTTCACTTTGTTTTATGGCCTGCCACTGATGTGCTCATCCTCTCCCTGTACAGGATATGAGCTGTGAAATCGGTCAACTATCGTATAGTCGTTGGTTTGTCTCTCTCTGTTCTCCTCCCTGTTCTTTCCTTATCTTATCCCCTCCCAGTCCTGTGTATAAGAGACCTTCTTCCTCCTTCCCACCTCGCACTCGCACTCCCATTTTACTGTGTTTTGTGCCTCGGAGCTCCGATCCCTTTTTTTATTGTTTGTTCATTAAATTACTTATTATCCCAGTATTCCTGCATCGGCATCTTCGCTCTTTTCCACAACAATTTGGCGTCACGAACAGGATTGCTGGAGACCTGTCAGTGGAACTCTGGGACGTTGAGGGCCCGGGACCAGGAACGGAGGAAACTCCTCGTTCCCCCTCTACCTCGAACCAAGCATTCAGAGATGAGAGGATCGGCGTCTAAGAGTGGATCTGATCGGCTTCACGTCTATCCAAGCGAACCTGGAAGGGAAGTGCTGATTCAGAGATCGGGTGAGAAGTAATTGTTCTTGTCTCAGACATATCAGTCACCAGTGGGTTGTTTTCCTTGTCGTTTACGAACGGTCCCGGGGCAGGACGGAGCGCATACGTTAACCGTGCCTGTCAGGTCGGTGTTGATTCTGAATCAACACTGAAATTCCCGCTCCACAAGTGAGCCGGAAGCTTCTGGTAGGTAAACTACCAGAGGGGTGAGTTTTTTCTCCACCTTTTTGCTACAGAGTAAGAAAAAGGGGTGCACGGGGACGCCTGTGTATTTTCTGACTTGGAATTTTGTGAAAACTTAGTGAAAAGTCAGAGTAATAAGTCTAGCTAGACAGTGCTGGGGAAGAACCAGAGCAAAGTGGCTGCTGCTGTTCCCCAGGGGGGACCAATTGTGGACGACATGAGGAAAAAATATGGTCCAGATTGTCTTGACATGTTGGGAATTTGGGTTGAAAAGTATGATTTCCCAGCAGGAGGATCACTGAGTTTGGAGGAATTGAGAAACCTCCGGGATAAATTGAAGATAGCAGAGGGAAAGGTTACAAAAAAGAAAAAAACTATATATGCAATATGCAATTCAGATCATCAAAGATCATGAAAGGTGTTTTTCATTTTGGAAAACTGAAGCAGAAGTCAGGGACAGGAAACAAGTAAAAAAAACAAAAACAAACGTGTGAACAGCGCTGGGCGCTGGAGCACAGGGGTGACAGAGATAACGGCAGAGGGTGCACACACTCACACACACTCCCCAGAGGAGGGAGAAAAGGAGCCGCTCACACACGAGCATTCAAATGCACCAAATGTCTGTATCCTTCTCTTACAGGCCCGAGGGACCCTCTCCTGGACATGCCTGTCTTCCCTCCTCCCGCCTGCCCTCATCCAACGCTACCACCGTACAACCCTGCGCACTCCAGCACCGACGCCGCAGCGTCGCCACGTTCATCAGGACTGCCGTCAACCAAACGGCCAGCCTCATCACTGCTTTCAGACAAGGGCTGCTCCCCCAGATCGCCAAAGCAGTTAACAGAAGCTGCTGCGTGGGGATTGAAGATGCCCGGCTGACAGAGGTCCGACGTCATGCAGTGCACGCTGAGAGGCTTCTGCAGGAGGCCAGCGATGCAGAGGACAAGAAGATAAAGCGTGCCTCCCTCACCATGATGAAGCACCTCAGTGACACGGCGAGACGGCCCTACAGGAACAACGACAACCGACGAAGGGCGTCTAGCGGAGACAGAGGCGAAAAGGGGGCGTGCCACATCTGCGGCCGAATGGGTCACTGGGCCAGAGAATGCCCTGACAAAGGAAGACACCGCGGGCAGAACCATGCCCACCGCAGCCAAGAGAGTGATCGCGAGGGCCGGAAAAGAGGATCCAACTTAGAGCAGCTGAGGGGGGAGAGTGGAGTGCGGGACACGGCATGGACCCGGCGAGACGGACCCCCGGCCTACAGCGTCTTCGCAGGGAAGTGATGCACACACACACATGCAACACGCTTCTTGCAATGAAGAAATGCTTGCTGTCCCCTCTAACTTCCCTTTCCCCTGCAGACACGTACACTGATTCATATTCTGATGTTGATTATTCGGAAACGTATACTGATTTACATGTTGATGATGATTTTTCTTCTGACAATGATTTAGGTTCGACTGATTGCTCTCAGCCTGACGGTGAGACATGCATTGACACTGACACAGAGTTCGAGGTTGATTTATGTGACCAAATTTTGAGCACCATTGACAGGTTTAGAACGTCGTCACGTGCCGCCTCCTCCCACATACACGTTGTATAAAGAAGCTGCTTTTGAGAAACTGCCACGGGTCACTTTTAGAATTATGGGTAAAAATATCAAGTTCCTAGCCGATAGCGGAGCAACATTGTCGCTCCTTCGTGCAGAAGAACTTCCCCAGTGTAAAAAAAAAAAGTGGGAGATATGTTTATTCTGTCGGGGCAGCTGGAACGAAGAAGAGAGAGCCTCTCACCACTCCACTTACTTGTATTGACTACGGCGACGAGACATGCACATCACAAAACCAAATTAAACACAGCTTTGTATTGTCAGAAGTGTGTCCGATGAATTTGTTGGGAAGAGATTTGCTTCTAGCCATGGGCATGAATCTCATCTCCACCCCCGACGGGTTGATTGTTGCCAGGTCGTTATCTTCCTCGACCTTGGCTCAAATTCCTAAGCCTCTCTTGCATGTCTATCAGTGGTTGCTTCCCCTCGAGGCCCCAGAAGAATTGATAGTGGCGGCTAACGATAAGGTGCCGGGTGATGCTCACTTCATGAAAGCTCCCAATTTGCACTGCACAGCCAGTGCAACTTGTGAAAGAAACCGTGTGTTTGAGAGTGAGTTTTTTTTTTTTTTTTTTCCAAGCGTGAATGATGACCTCTTTGTTTCTACATTGTTTTGGGGCCCCCAACGATGCGTTGCCTCTGTTTCACTCACACCAGTGCATTTCTTTTTTTTCTGTCCGTGGGTCTACCCCACACATTTCACTTTCCAAGAGTCCAGGCGATGAGTGGAAGGACCTAGGTCCGTTTTTGACGAAATGCCTGTCGACCAAAGACTGGCACCGAAAGGAGCGGGGACATTTTTACTCCCCCACCCTGAATGTGCATAAGACTGATTTTCCACTGGAAACACAGGCTCTTCGCTGTCTGCACCTGACAGAGACACGTGACAGCGAGCGCCACAACACGAGTTTTGCATGTTTCACTGACACATCGCAGCTGCCCGAGGAACTGAGTGAGGTTCCCTCCTCACTGTGGGCTGCTCACAAATACGATGTGGGACTGATCAAAGGTGCCGAACCGGTGAAGATCACACCCAAAAGTGATATTCGGCCCAACCAGCCGCAAAATCCTCTGAAGCCAGAAGCTGTTGAAGGGATCACTCCTGTTTTTGATTCTCTTCTCGAAGCAGGTGTCATTGTCCCATGCCCCGACTCGCCAGTGCGCACGCCCATGTTCCCTGTAAAAAAGGCCAGAGCTCCTCCTCAACGTGATGACTGGAGGTTTGTTCAACATTTGAGAGCAGTTAACGCTGCTGTCCACGCCAGGGCACCGAACGTGCCCAACCCACACACGACTGCATAGCAGAGCTAGACATAATTTTCTCCCCCCGACCTGACCTGACCTGACGAACCCCTTGCTAATAATAATAATAATAAACTTTTATTTGTACAGCGCTAAATCACAGCCAAAGGAGTCTCAAAGCGCTTTATACAATCAGAGAGAACCAACCGGGCCGTGCTAATGCTGATTTTGTTTTCTACGCAGATGGTTCAGCATTCCGGGACGACATAGGCGCCAACAGAGTTGGTTACGTAGTTGTCTCCGACTCGGAGGTCATCTGCTCTGACTCCCTTCCATGTCACCTCTCAGCACAAGGGGCAGAGCTGGTTGCGCTAACTGAAGCGTGTAAATTTGCAGAGGGCAAGTCTGTCACAATCTACACAGACTCCCGTTATGCGTTTGGTGTCGTTCATGACTTTGGGGCACTGTGGAAATGCAGGGACTTCCTCAAGTCAGACGGGAAGCCGGTGTTGAATCATGTGCTTATTGCTGACCTCTTGCGAGCCATACTTTTGCCCTCCCAAATAGCAGTGTGTAAATGTTCTGCTCACACTAACCTTTGTGACCCTGTTTCCCAGGGCAAAGTCCGCTGCAAGGCAGCCTGCACCCTCGTCAGCCCCGATGATGACAGCCTCATTTGAGGAGGCTGATGCATCACTGGCTGAAATGCAGTCCCTCGCCACAGCGAAGGAGAAGGCCGCTTGGCACTCCGCCGGCGCATGCTGGGACCACGTTACTGACATTTGGGTGGGACCAAACGGTAACCCGTGTCTGCCAAAACATTTATTTTCACATTTCGCTAAATTGACGCACGGTTTAGACCATGTGTCAAAAGGGGGGATGTTGGAATTAATTAATCAATTTTGGTTCACTAGAAGGTTTTCAGTCGTAGCACAGAAGCATTGTGAAGCGTGTTTAATCTGCCAGTGGAGTTGTTACAACACCTCAGTTATTGCTTTTGCCACTTCGATCTCCAGCTGTGTATCAGGGAGCCCCTTCACATTTAGGCCATCCATGTTCAGCACAAACTCTTCTCACATTTCTTGCAGAGGAACCTCTTGTCCTGCCACTTTCCAGCGATGTCCGCTCAGAAACTTGTGAGGATGCCTTGCCTTGTCTTGCCATGTGAAAAATGATTTCCGAGTAGGGTTCCAGAGACATTTACAATGAACAATTAGCTTTTCTCCTACAACCAGTGAGCAAATCTGCAGCGCTCTGCCTGAGTCAACACGAGCCTCTAACTTGCTGATCTCGTACCTCCGTCCAAAGACCAGGGTAAAACGCACTGTTTTTTGTCTTTGTGTTTTAGTGATTTTATTTTTTGTTCTTAAAACTATAAAAATAGAATCAAGCCATTTTCAAATTTTCTTGTATTTAATATCACACAGTTAAAAGGAAAAATGTCTCATATTTCATATTTGGTTTTTTTTCATTGTAAAACGAAAAACAAATTAGCGGCCGTTTTTGGTTTTTCAATCCAATGACCAAAACATACTCGGACCATAATGGACTTATTGGTGATTTTATTTATGAGTCAACTAATGCAGCCACGTTCTTAAAATGAAAAAGCATTTCTGCTGTTGCTTTTTCATTTGGATTATGGTAACTGTCTGCTTCCACACTCCAGTGGTTCTGCACATTAGTATAAATAGAGTGATTCTCTATCATGACATCACAGGACGGCAGCACACTGACTCATTCCATGAACCTGGACACTGATGATCCAGACTTTGGACCAGATGAGCCAACAGGCCACAGTGGAAACGGGTCAGAACATGGGACTGGCTGCTGAAAGTATACAGGTAGGTGGCGCTGTCATCCCAAGTTGTGTGGTGTGGAGGATCGGGGCCAAAGTTCCAGATGCTCACAGATGTGACTGTGGATTCAGGAGGAGTGTTTGAAGGCTGGACTCCCAACAGTGATTGGCTGCTGAGGACCTCTCAATCACAATCAGGTTTTTTAGTGGCTGTGAGATTGAAAGTGAGATTGCATTGTCCAGGGAGGAGGACAGCAGTCAGTCATGTTTCACCTCCAGTCAACACGCAGTGGTTCACATGAAGGTCCAAGAGGCCTACAGACCTACACAGAGTCTGGATGTGGCAGCACAGTGGCATCATTGTCTTTGTTGTGTTGTTTGGTCATTGTGATCCAATGTCATGTGAGAGAAGGACGAGTGCAGTTCTATTGGAGTGAGTTGCTTACAAATACAGATCGCACGATTTCTATCCCCATTGTTAAGTGGGAAAGAGACCTGTCTCTCCAGCCTCACTCTAATTTCTGGAGAACAATCTGCCTGAACACCTTTTCACTGATAAAACAACCTATTCTACAATTAATACATTTTAAAGTACTCCACAGGATCCACTACACTGGACAGCGGATGTTTCAGATGGGCATGACCGCCTCTCAGACCTGCTCACACTGCACAGTTAATGTCCCAGATAATTACCTACACGCTGTATGGCATTGCCCACCAGTAAATAAATTCTGGCACGTAGTATGCAATGATCTATCAGCACAGGTTGGTTACAACATCACAGCCACTCCTTCTTTTTGTCTCTTAGGGGACCTCAGTGATATCACATCAGATAAGGCAGAATCTCGCATGCTGATCACCTCCTTATCTATCGCTAAGAAAACAATCCTCACAAACTGGAAAACAAAACAACACCTGCACATTGCACAATATAGCAACTTACTGTTAGACCACACCTCCTTGGTAGGAATGTCTGCTTCATCCTATAACTAACTAGTAATCAATCAATAGCTGAGGCTGCTGGTTGATGTGGGCAGCCGTGGTCGTGCTGCCGCGGGCCGGGTGCGGTCTGGGGGTGGGGGTGGGGGGGTGTTGGGCGTGGGAGGTTCGGCTGCTTTGCGGGTTGGTTTTTTTCCCTAAATTTTTAATTAATTTATTTATTTTCTTCTGTTTCGGGGGATTTGTGTCTTGGGTGGTCGCTGCCCGGCCTTCTGGCCTTAAGACCCTCTCCAATCTTAATTGCATTATAGACACTTTGGGCCTGGGGGGGTGGTTCGTGCACTGCGGCCGCCGCCCTGCTCAGCAGCAGTGTGGTTGCCCCAGGGCCTTACCACCCTTCCATTTTAAACGCACCATAGTTCAACACACCAGCAAGTGCACATATACACACACTGACACCCCGACACACAGTGGGGTCAGCCTGCTAGCGGGGGCGGGATCCGGCATCTTTCCCACTCTGGATGGGCCCTGTGCAGTCCGGTGCCCCTGGGGTGCGAGACCGGCTGGGCCTATGGGGACCTCGCCACTTGCAGCGATGCGCCATACTGGGTCCGTAGGGGGGGGCATCTGGGTGCCCGGGCCTGCCTTGGGTACCGATCCTCCCGGTGGGTGAAGGGGCTGGGTCCTGTCATGGGGATGAGTCCGGTCTCGCTTGCCCTGGGGGGCCACTGTCCGGAGGACGGGCTCTGCTGTCTGTTCGCCCCGGGTGGTGTCCCTTCTCCTTGGGGTATCTGCCTCCCTGTCATCTTGCCCTGGCTCCTCGTGGGGCGGGTGCCCTCCGGTCCGGGGGCCTGCTGCTCCGGGCCTCTTCCTGGCCGGCATTGCGGCGGGTGTGCCGTGTCCGGGCCCCCCCGCCCTGGGCTCGTCGCTGGCGTGGGGCGGTTGCGGCCTCGGAGGCCGCACTAATTGGCAGCCTACTTCCAGTGACGTACTTAAACACACCCACTCCCACATTCAGGTACACACACCACCACATCCACACACACACACACACACACACACACACACACACACACACACACACACACGCACACACACACACACACACACACACACACACAGGAGCAGCAGCTTGAATTGGCTGAGAGCTAAATATCTTCTTATCTTACTGGGTGTAAAATGAATCTGTCCATTTTTTAAATGTCGAAATTTAACATTTGGTTTCTATTTTTTCCGATATTATTTCTGTCAAATTCATTTGAATCAACAGAAGAAGAAAATCAGTGTGTAGTTCAAACTTTGTGCGTCTTTGTGTTCAGTTTTTCTGCTGTAGTTGTGCTTTTCTTTTCATTCCAGATGAATTCCACTCAATTTCCTTTTCAAACCTTGTAGGTGTTGAGTGAGCTGCAGCGCCCCCTGGCTACAAGTTTCATACTGTGACTCTGCCGACCGAGGTAAAAAACCAACAAACTCTGACACTTTGCTGAGGACCTCCTGGAGGAGCTGAAGGTGCAGAACCTTCTCAGGCCTCTCTGAGGAGGAACTTGCGGCTGTCGGTCCTCTGCTGCCCCCTGCTGGTCACACAGCACCTCCGTTTGCACCTCCGTTTGTCTGTTCAGCACATATTTAATTTTTTAATGGCTCTATAAACGTCACTGATGAGACGATTTTATGATTCCTGCAGTTAAATTTTTTTAATTCCAAATCTGCAAAAACCTTCTGATCAATGAAGACAGAGTTGATTAAAATGATTTCAAAATTGACCCGTTTGAGAAAAGCTGCACTGTGGCATTGTTTGCATGTTGTTTTAGCTCTCAGTGGCTTCATTTCGCATTTTTCTTAAAAGTTTCATTTAGTGGTCCATTGTGGTCAATGGGACACTGAACATCCGCTTTGTGTGCCCGAGTTTTAAGAGGATCAGGTGCGGACATTTTAGCATTTAAATTATTATGGCTTATTAGCATAGGTACGTAGTACCTCACCTGTCCGTTCTTTTTACAGCGCTTCCTGAACACCTCACCGGCACACAACAGCCGCCTGCTAGCACAAAGCTGCGCAGAGCCTCCTCGTTGTTCTCCTCACCTGGAGGACGCTTGGTGATCAAGACCTGTGGCCCAAAACTCGGTCCTATAAGATAAGTGCAGGAACACTACCGCTTCGCCCGCACTTGATTGTGCTAGCCGCCCCGTACAGACGGTGGACGGTGCATGTTGCTTCCGTCCCGCCTTGGTTTTACTTGTTGTTTTTCCGTTCTCGTTGTGTTTTTCTTCATTTGCTTACGTCGCCACTGCTGACCCTCAGACAGCAGACGTTACACTATCAAGTCGCCGGTCCAGCTACAGTGGTGTGCGTGCGTGTATGCGTGTGCGTGGTTGGTGGGAACTTGGTTGGTGTGTGTGTGTGTGTGTGTAATTGCATTGTTTGTTTGTTTTTCTTGCTATTTCAGTACATTTGACAGATTTTAGGGAACTTTTAGTAACCAACTGTTTATCTTTTCTTTTGTAGTCGCTGAGAGCTGCTGGTGGTGGCGGTGTCCCGGGTGGTGGGCCCCTTCGAGTGCTGTGACCCGGGATTGTGGTTGTTTTCTTCTTTTTTTTTGCACTTCACTTTCTTTGCAGGTGTGTCACGTGTGAGTGGGGTGTTCCTTGTTTTCTTTGGTTCCTCCCCCGTTTGGCCCCCTCATCGGTAAGCCTCAGTTTCTACAAAGAATAAGGAGCTCAGTAGCTCCGTTTTAAGTGTTGGTCTGTTTGTTCCTTTTATTTTTAAATGTTGAATAAAAGTTGGTTTGATATTTTAAACATTCTGAACCACGTCTCCTACTCCTTCCTCGTAGAACTTACCTGTGTGCCTAATTATTACTTTTGTGTTTAGTAGAACTCCCTGGGTGAAATTCCCAGGGTGGCGTTGTCGGTTCCTTTTCATTTTGTTAAATTCCCAATATTAAATCTTGCTTTATCAGGTAGCCATAACCACTCTCATCGCCACAGGATATTTGAGTCATACTGTCGTGTCTACTTCCCAGTCTCAATAAACATGTTCACCACTGCTGCTTCTTAAATGGAGGTTTGTCGGGGTTTTTCCCTTTTTAGAAGCAAGCCACATATTTTGTGTCTTTCCACCACAAGACATTGGCTTTTGTCACTCTCTTCGTCGTATTGGGAAAAAGTGGCATATCGGACTTTCCCGCCGCGAGTCGCTCGTCAACATACTGCTGTGAAAGAGGGGTGACGTCACAGAACGCGAGGTGCATTTAGGTGCTGCTGCGTAAAACGCAAACATTTTCCTGGGCAAATATTCATTTGACAGACGTAAACGAAGTGAAATATGACTTCAATTTAAGTTTGTTTTAGTTTGTTTTTATAAACACACAAAAAAGTTTGAGTTAGTTATCGTTTTTGAAAAAAGTTCTTGACTTCTACTTTAGAGATATTGATGACGAGTTGTTGTATATAAACGGTGTGACTATGTGGTTCGGCAAGCGGTGGTGCTGTCTGTACATAGCTTAGCAAACAGCTAGCGCTAGCACCCCCTTTCAATGCCAGAGTGAAAAGATACACACGGAGTGTTATGACCCACGGGTGGGTCTAGGTGCCTCTATCTTTGTGTCTGTGTGTGTGTCTGGATGTCGGCTGCTGATTGGACGCGCCACGGCTGAGAAGGAGGAGCAGTCGAGCCAGCCTGACGGTCGTCCCTCCTCCGCTCCCAACTCTGCAGTTAGTCACTTCTGAAATGGTGTTAGAGCACGCAGCCGTAGGTAGTGATGGCCGATCGAGGCTTTGTTGAAACTTCGACACTTGTTTCAAAAAATGGTTCATTACTTGAGGCTTCAATGACACAGTGCTCGAGGAGGTCATCTAGTGCTCAATAAAATGAAGTGCAATGGAAACGTGTTCATTGTTTCATAGATTGTTTGGGATTTGATTCGCCATGCATTTTTGTTGGACAACACTACATGCTTGTATGGTTCAATGCTGACACAATAAAATAAAAATGAAAAATAAAGATGTAAAAATGTCTCTTTTTTGGCACGACTGATTGTAGTAGACTATAGCTCTTATACTTAGCCTGACAGTTTGTGCAATGAATTATATTATATCCTAAAACAAGACTAAATAGCCCATAGTTTAAAAATATGTTCAATAGTAAGTGTTCAGTGGGTCAGATGTCAAATGTGATCTATTTAAAATGTAGAATAGATGAGCTAAATAACACGTATATAATACACATTGATGGGAATTGAACCGTCGCCTCAGTCTTGCAAGTCCAAGATTGTCATAATGTACCACAGACCCAAATCACACTCCCTTTTTTCATCGAAGCTGTTTGAGTAGCGTTAGCACACCGTGATTCCTCATCAACTACAGGCCTACACTTCAAATAATTATGAGAAAAATCCAACGTAAAGAGAGCACTTCCATTAGGAAATAGTCAACATGAAATTTCGTCTTCTACTGACACCTGCTGGTCAAATTGAATCGTTGCAAATATTGTGAAGAAGTTGTCATCTAATTCTAATCCTAAACAATATGGCCATTCCAAGTCAAGTATTAAGACAATTAATCAGGTTTGTACTGCTTGATTGAACACATTCATCCCGTTCCAGTGCACTAAAACCCACTTCCCTTCAGGACCGTGTCAGCGAAGCCAAAACTTCCTTGAGTGACGCTGTTTCCCAGCATGCAATGCGAGCTAGCGATTCACAATACTATTTCATCACAAACATGGATGTAAAAAATAAAAAGGGAAAAGGGGAAAAATGAAACTTCAGGAACAGCAACCATTGCAATACAAGCAGAACTGGGCCGAAGTTTTATATTATGTACACCATAATACAGCCTTCTGGTGGACAAGCCATACTATTTAAGCCGTGTCCTCCTATGGCACTTCCGTGGGTGGAAGCTCATCGTAGAGGTCTCGTGCTGGTTGCGCGTCACTCCACTGATCACCTCGGGTCCCTTGCAGGGGATCTGCAGGGTATCTGTTTCAAGTGAGTATATGCAATATATGGGTCAATGTAGTCAGTCATAACAAGAGAAGCTTGCTGGCAAAAATAATGCACTACAAGTGGCTGTCACACTTTCTTTTTGTTTTGTATGAGCATTTAAAAAAAAACAACATAATAATAATATGGATTTTGACAATGTATGTTTTGGAGTTCAATGAAAGAGGTTAATATATATATATATATATATATATATATATATATATATATATATATATATATATACATAGTCAGCTGCTTTCAGTTGACATATTAAATCTATTATGATATGGAACGATAGTTCATAATGTACGTGTTACTTGTTTTGCAGATAAGGTGTACCCTATTTCTTGTGCTCCTGGTTATTTTAAAAGGCAGACAAGAACGTTGTTTGCTGTTGGAGGGCTACAACAACACTTCGATGCTACGCTTTGTGCCGTCGCTACGGACCCCAATCTCGTTCTTGTTGGATTCGGGTTCGGAGCAGACTGGTGGGAGAGTTTGTGTACAGGTTTTGCAAAGGAATGGTGTCTTCAGTTATACACACGCTCATTAAAGAGCCGACCGTGGAGGAAGCTGGTGCCGCTGCACGCCGTTTCCAGCAGAATAACAGCGAAATTACCAAAATAAAAAGAAATCAGGAAAACATGTCTTTGCTGTGCTTTTATTTACAAAGTTAAAATTCTTCTAACTTACAAAAAATGTGAACGAAAAGGTAGAAATATAAATACGAAGGAATACGTATTTGTTCAGGGCTGCGCAAAGCCGGAGCCCTGCATTTGCTGCGCTACCCTTTTTAAAAAGGTCTCCGTTGCGCGTTATTTTAATATGTCCATCTCTTTTAGAAGAGAACGCATCGCCCCGGTCTCATCCTCTCTCCAAATGTCAACATTCTTATTCGCGTTTGCCAGGTTGTTTCGCGCTGTCTGTTTTGTTAGACGACGTAGTTGTGCGGTCATGAGTTGCGAGAGCGAGGCGTGGCGCATGCGCACTCGCATTGTCCAGTGCGATTAAGGCGTATCCATGGCAGAGAAATTCGAATTCCAATTGCATTATCTGGGTGTCTCAATCGGAGTTCTCCGATTCCAATCGGAGTTCTCAAACTCCAATCATAATCGGAGTAAGGTGTTTACACGCACGTGAGTTCTCCGATCATAATCGGACTAAGGCAATAATTCGATTTTCTCTAGTGCCATGTAAAGGCACTGAATGTAGTGGTTCAGACCAGACGCGAACAGGCGCGCGGCTCGTGCCATTCATTTCAATGGAAGCGGAAGCGCCACGAAGCGGAGCGCCGACAAATTTAGCGAGCGAGGCTCCAACTGGTTCACACCAGACGCGAACAGCTCCGCGACGGTCGACAAGCGCTTCTGCTCAGCTGCAGTCTTTTTTTCACTCCCACTTGAGCTTCTTTTTTTTTTCTTTAAAAAAAATTTAATAAAAAAAATCATTTTCATCATCGCCCCCCCTCACCCCGGAGCCAGCCTGCTCCGTAGCTTACTTTTGTGTGTGTAAATAAATAGAAACACGCACTCAGGTGTCCATCTCAAGACAAGACCTCTTTCATAATGATCATTGACGTCATTGATGTGTGTGTGTGTGTTTAATCTCTCTCGCACTCTGATACAATGTACTGACAAATATAACATACAAATATGATATATGATCGAATTTATCGTTCGCTTTTTATTTTGAAATGAGTTTATGTTGAAAATTCACCGGATTTTCTCGTTTTTATTGAGTGACTTCCTGTGCTATTGACGAGGATCGCTCGCGGCTCGCGCACGAAATAGAGCAGACGCCGAAACAACAAATGCATGCCGCGAGCCGCGCGCCTGTTCGCGTCTACTGTGAACGACCACATTGATTAACGTGGGCGCCGAATGGAAGCGCTCATTAAATAAAGAGATCCTGCAGGGTCCCAATTTGACAAGTACACTGCTCGGTGTGCTGCTTCGTTTTCGCCAAGGCCCTGTAGCATTCATGACTGACATTGAGGGAACGGAAGAGTTTCCAACCGGGATGTAAACTTCTTACGCTTCCTCTGGTGGCCAGATGGGGACATTACAAAGGACCTACAAGAGCACAGGATGCTGGTCCACATCTTTGGGGCAGTGTCATCCCCAAGCTGTGCTTCATTCGACGACAATCAGCATGACTTCCCAGCCGAGGTTATAAACACTGTTTGTCAAAATTTCTACGTGGATGATTGTCTAAAGGCCGTCAGCACGGTGGAACAAGCAATACATCTGTACCAGCAGCTAACAGACCTGTGCGGTAGAGGTGGATTTAAGCTCAATAAGTGGGTGAGCAATCATCGCTCGGTGCTGGCCGCCATTCCTGAAGAGCAGAGAGCTAAAGAGGTAAAAACACTTAACCTTGACAGAGACCAGCTCCCTATGGAGAGGGCCCTTGGAGTTCAGTGGGATGTACAGCAAGATACATTCACATTCAGCATCAGAACCAAGCTGGGATGGGATGAGGAAATCCCTCAGGTCATGGTACATCCCATATATAGTTTTTCAAGCGCCAAACTACAACAAAGGAACTCATCTATAACAAATCTACAACCTTGTAAGGGCAAAACCTACTTGTTTTAATTCTGATTAATAAACTAAAGCTTATTCGATTATCATTATGTTGTTTTTTTTAAACGCTCATACAAAACAAAAAAAGTGGAGGGAGAGTAGTCTGAATCGGGTTCTGGAGCATTGCTCTACCTCATCCATCGCACTCATGAGCGTCACATCCACTTGTAGTGCATCATTTCCGCCAGCAAGCTTCTCCTGTTAGACCTTCCCCGAGGTGGTTGGTGGGGTGACGAGCACCCAGCACGTGACCTCTACGACGAGCTTCTACCCACGGAAGTGCCATAGGAAGACACGGATTAAATAGTATGGCTTGTCCACCAGAAGGCTGTATTATGGTGTACATAATATAAAACTTCGGCCCAGTTCTGCTTGTATTGCAATGGTTGGTGTTCCTGAAGTTTCATTTTTCGTCCCTTTTTATTTTTTACATCCATGTTTGTGATGGAATAGTATTGTGAATCGCTAGCTCGCATTGCATGCTGGGACAAAACGTCACTCAAGGAAGTTTTGGCTTCGCTGACACGGTCCTGAAGGGAAGTGGGTTTTAGTGCACTGGAACGGGATGAATGTGTTCAATCAAGCAGTACAAACCTGATTAATTGTCTTAATACTTGACTTGGAATGGCCATATTGTTTAGGATTAGAATTAGATGACAACTTGTTCACAATATTTGCAACTATTCAATTTGACCAGCAGGTGTCAGTAGAAGACGAAATTTCATGTTGACTATTTCCTAATGGAAGTGCTCTCTTTACGTTGGATTTTTCTCATAATTATTTGAAGTGTAGGCCTGTATCTGCACACAATTTGGAATTCGTCCCAGCGCCCTGAGCTGTAAATTTGGACGGTGTAAAATGAAAATGGCCATCTGCAGCAGAATGAAAGTGAGATTGAATTGTCCAGGTAGGAGGACAGCAGTCAGTCATGTTTCACCTCCAGTCAACACGCAGTGGTTCACATGAAGGTCCAAGAGGCCTACAGACCTGCACTGAGTCTGGACGTGGCAGTACAGTTGGATCATTGTCTTTGTTGTGTTGTTTGGTCATTGTGATCCAATGTAATGTGAGAGAAGGACGAGTGCAGTTATATTGGAGTGAGTTATTTAGAGTGTAATAGAAGTTATAATGCAGAGTCTGTTTTTATGAAATGTTCTATCACCTGGCATCCATCCATCCATCCATCCATCCATCTTCTACTGCCGTATCCGGAGTCAGGTCTCGGGGGCAGCAGCCTCAGCAGAGACCACCAGACTTCCCTGGACCCAGTCACCTCCTCCAGCTCCTCCAGTGGGACCCCAAGGCTTCCCAGTCCAGCCCAGAGACCTGGTCAGCACCACTCTGACTCCCTGAGTCCCTGCTGCTCAGGTGAGGCTTCAAAGATCTGGCTGCACCTGATTGGATGGTCGTGGAGGATCTCCTTGGTCTTCTTGGTCTTCTTGGTCTCCAGCTGTTTGACCTCATGCTCTCTGTTGACCTCCTCACTCAGTCCCTCAGTGATGTAGAGCTCAGTGTAGATGCTGTTGAGGAGAGTTTGACTTCCTGCTTCTTCACCTTCAGTCACACGTTCACATCTCCTCTCCAGACTGATCTTCTGCTGCTGTAGAAGCTCCTGCAGACCACCAACCTCTGGAGCTGAGAGAAGGTTGGAGAAGAAAACATCAGTGTGACAGTGTGAGCATCATTTTCTGTCCACGACTTGAAGCTGAAAGCATCCAAACTCCATTTTTCAGCTGATGTGGTGAAGCTGCTGTTGTCTGACTGTTTGCTCTAAATGTCCTCCAGTGGATCTTCTCACTGGAGGTCCTGACCACGGTTATAATAGTTAACGAAAACAAACAAAATAACGAAAACTTCAATTGAAAAAAACAATTGTCACGTTCCCAGGGGTTAGGGTTTTGGTACCTGCCTCGTTGGGCTTCGAAGCGAGCAGAGCTGAGACCATAAGGGTGACGTAGCAACGTTCAGGACACTGATTGGCCAAAGGCAGTCTTTCACGAAAGACCAAAACCGCCATTTTTAAATGCCTCGCGTGTGGATTTTTACATTAACACGTATTAAAAACTGAAAAGCTTATGAAACTGTACCATGGATGAACAAAGAACTACAGATGTTTCTGTTCTCTGTGGCCGAAGAAAAAGCACAATGCAGACAGTTTAGTGTTAGCTAAAATATCGGGCACACAGACGTACTTATTATGTATACATTTCTTTCCATTGTAACAGGTCACTACAAGATCTGCAATCCATTACCTAGAATTGGTTTTCCTTAAACTGATGTACAGGATTACTAATCTGACTTTGATGGGCAAATTTGACAACAGAATACAATTATGAAGCACTAAAACACAGGACCACAAAACAATTAAATGCATGATGAAATAATGATATGCTTTGTTAAATAAAATAAAATGGCATTTTCAACTAAGTAATAAAATAGTCGGTGGTGCAGTGGTTAGCGCTGCCGCCTCACAGCAAGAAGGTCGTGGGTTCGATTCCGGGGCCTGGACCTGGGACCTTTCTGTGTGGAGTTTGCATGTTCTCCCTGTGTCTGCGTGGGTTCTCTCCGGCTTCCTCCCACACTCCAAAAACATGCATGTGAGGTCAATTGAACGTTCTAAATTGTCCGTAGGTGTGCATGTGAGTGTGAATGGTTGTTTGTCTCTATGTGGCCCTGCGATGAACTGGCGACTTGTCCAGGGTGTCACCCTGCCTTTGCCCTAAGACAGCTGGGATAGGCTCCAGCAGACCCCCGTGACCCTGAATAGGAATAAGCGGGTATAGAAGATGAATGAATGAAATCTTTATTGAATGAATGACACATTTTATTTCACTCGTGGTTTATGTAATTATTATTTTTTGCTCCATAGCTTTCATGATTCAGCATTACATGTTAAGCGTGATGAATTGCATGAAAAGAGAGAGCACTCGCTGATAAATTAACATGGTGTGCTGTTTAATTCCATGAGGACGACAAAATATTTGCAAATTTGTGTTAGCTACACACATCGACAGGTGCAAGAGAAAGTGAGGAACTTCCAGGGAGGAACTTTCAAGATCGTTGAGTTTCTATTTTTAATTTTTTTTTAGTTCTGATGGAATAAATAGACCAATCATTTCATTACTTTGTCTGCTTTCCAAAGAGAGTTGCTTCGAAGAATTATCATTTATTATTCAGTGGCACATTGCTCACTTGTTTAATACACAAATAATAGTATATTATTATAATAATACTATTTTAATAATAATAATAATAATAATAATAATAATAATAATAATAATCATCATCATCATCATCATCATCATTATTTCTAAAATTTCCAAACAACAATCGTCAGTTGTTCCGTAAAAAATACACTGATTTCCATGTTGAATTTTGTACAGTTCGTGAGCGTCTGTCAGTGACGGTCTCCACACTGACACAACTGCGCATGCTCTATTATCCCATCAATGCGGAAGTCAAAAGGTTTTTGGGAGCCATGCGCTGGGTGAGCAACTTCATTGAAAGCAATGGGACGCCATCTTGGACTCTGGGGGCTTGCCGCACTGTCACGCAGGTTGTGACGGAGCGGGCCGGCGACGCACAGGTATGACGTGAATGATTGACAGCTACCATTCGTTCCCGTTAGCGAGAGGATTAAAAACAAACAGACACCATAATGGCATCAAAAAGGAGTTATCCCAGCGGTGCGGAAAAACAGAAGGAAAAGAAAACTGATCAAGAAAAACTTGCAAAGGGGAAAGGTAAGTTATTTGTTTGTGATGTGGGCTGGAGAGGTGGAGGTGAAACGCTGTTGTCCCCCCCACCCCAAGTTTGTTTATTTGTCCTGCTAGCCAGCTAGCTAGCTAGCGTCGGATAAATGTTAGCTGGCTGGCTAATATTTGTTCGTCATGAATCAGCGTTTTTGTTTGTTTTATGAAAGTTGACCATGTCCTGCCATGTTGGCCTATCCTGCCATGGGAATGACTGATTGACTCCACACCCGTTCATTCACATTCTAACAGGGAGGGCGGGAGGGAGGGCATGTTGTAGTTGTTGTTGTAGTCAGTCCCCTGTTATTGTTCAGTGGAAGTTGTCTCTCACATATTTGACTCTTAATGTTATTTTAGCCTTAACTTAGGATGAATTTACTAAGCTTAGTTTGTATTTTGTAGGCCCTTCATTAGAAATGTGCTACTGTTTTAGAATTCAAAGAAATATTTTATGGAAATACTTTATTTGGCATGGTGTTGACTATTTTAGACTGTTGTGGCAGTGGGTCATTTATCTTAGTTTTATTACTTTAACTAGTACAGTGTGTAAAGTAATGCCAAAAACTCTTAAAAATGACAGTTTTGTAATTGGGTAAAAGCTTTAAAGGGACACTGCAACCATAATGTTTAATTTAAAAACAAATGAATTTTTAATTTTCCTATATTACTGCAACATCACTGTAATAATAAAATAGGAAAATGTGCTTCTGATCTGTTTTGCTTGATGATCTAATGAGCTTTGTCTCTGCAGAAGCAATTCTAAAATATGTTGGCGCTCCAGACATTGAGCCAGAGGGATCTCCCGAACATCCTGACCAGGAAGCTCCAGGACCAACACGTTCCTCAGAACCTCCTTCTGTCCAGGTGAATAATGTGTGTTATTCTTAGTAGCTAAGCTGATAAGTGTGGGACGAAACTAAGGCAATTAAGCATTATTTTGATTGTTGGTTTGCTTTTTAGTGTTGCACTTGTTGGTTTGTTGGATTTTCTTATTTAAAGTAAGCATTTTTTTTATGAATACTCAATCTGTTGTATTTATTGACATATAGAGGATTCTTTTCCTAGTATTATAGCGTTTGTTTGTTTTTAAATCAGTTTAACTTGCCTGAGTTGCTCAACTGAAGATAAATGATTGAGATGAATGATTAATTTTACCTGTAGCCTGTTTTGCTCACGAGGTGTAATAGATTGTGGAATCTTAGTAGACCTTAGTAGACGCACGCTGCTGAGAGTGGCAGCAATCAGCTCCGATGACCGTGGTGCTTGTAAATAAGGCAAATGCGCCATCTAGTGGGATGCAGCATGTTTATTCGTGTTGGAGCAATGACAAGTACTACTAACAAAACAAAAGATGCACAGGGTAAGAAAAATAATCATAAAGTCAAGCCCAACAAAGATAACAGATGGGCATAACTGTAACATTACATAGTAATGATTACTAGTACTACCAAAATTTCTCTATTTTACTTTTCAACTCGAACTTGAACTATTCATCCCCTTTTTTCAGCAGCCATTAAGACAAAAGGATGACACTTATGCATTGCATCAAACTGTGATGCACAAAATAAATTAAATTAAATCAAAACAATAAATAAAGTGTGCATTAAACAGGGGGCAGTGCAATACAGTACAGGACTCGACTGATATAGTGCAGTTAGGCAGTATAGCCTATAACAGCTGTTCAGCATCCATAGTAATCCACAGTCAGTGCCATAATCATCCAGTCAGTGTCATATTCATACATAGTCAGTATAATATATATGATATCGCGCAGACCCTCGTCCTCCACCACATTAATTGGCCTGCAAGCCGTAGCCACACCCATTTAGCCCCCGCTGTTGAAAGTTGGCGTGTGGTGGACGCGGCCAGTGGTCTCCGTGCCACACCATCCAACGTGGTTTGCTTTACCTCAGAAGGGGGCGGAGGGCTCTCCGCGTCAGCTGTATGCTTCGCAGACAAGTGAAACGTAAGACTGCTCGTACTCCGGTGGAAACTAAATACAGCTTTACAGTAAATGCATATCACTTGTGTCCTGTCAAGACTGCCATCTGGCAGGGTTTTGAAGTGGAACTTTCCATTTACAATTGACGCCTTATCCATGTTAGTCCTTCCTAGTGCTCATCTACGCTCAGTGTCTTTTTCTTTTTTTTGTTGTGTTTACAAGCCGGCTGCAAGCGTGTGACTGTGTGCTGTGAGTCAATTCATTTCCCGTTTCCACAATCTACGGAGCGGCCAAAGGTTCAAAAAGCACCGTGTGCGTTAATCGCGCGATGAAAAAAATTGTCGGCGATAAAGCGACGTTGACACCCTTACTTTTTATATGAAGAAACGGATCAAATTTTTCCAACCAATTGTTCACCACTTCTTTGAACTTGTGGATGAATGCTGTGCATCCCACATGGAACGCCAACCTTCCTCTGATATTTCCATGCTTAGTTTTTTCTGCCATTTGGCTTTGATGTATCCTGCGTTTGTTGCTGTTCTGTTTCTGAAGGCCCTGATAGATTTTAGAAATGATTTTTCTCTTCATCTTTTTACAGGCTGCGATCAGAATATCTATCACTATATTGCCCTCTCCAGATGATGTTGGTTTGATTCTTTTATCATAGTAATCTCTTAATTGCATGTATGGAAAGAAATCTTTGTTTCCTCGTCCAAATTCCTTTTTCAACTCTCCAAAACTTTTTAAAACCCTTGTGAATGAGTGTGCATACTGCAGTTATACTCCTATCCCACCATCGTCTGTACTCAATGTCTGTGGTTCCTGGTTCAAATCTGGGATCAAGAGAAGGCCACATTAGTAGTTTCCCTCCATATGGTTTTCTTTTACCATCTTACTCCAGATAGTCGGTGTGTGCTTAATAATTTCATTTTGGCTTTGTTGAGCTGATTTAGTTCTTATGTCTCCTACTAATGCCAGTGTGAGAGTCGTTTCTCTGCCGGCCTCTATCTATTTCCATCGTGCCTGATATTGAGGGCAGCATGTACACATGTAACTTGTTGCCAGTGTATTTACCATAGGTTTCTATTATCAACATCAAATGAGGTAATGTTCTGTCCGGGTCTTGGAGAACCAAAATAATATCATCAGCAAAAAGCCCTGTTAGATGTCCCTGCTCTCCTATATGTATTCCTTTTAGATTGTTACTTTGTCTGATCATTTGTGCCAGCGGCTCAATGAACATAGCAAACAATGTAGCGCTAAGGCAACATCCTTGACGAGTACCATTAATCTTTATCCTTGCCGTAGGTTCTTGGTAGAGACCTTGAATACACTGTATTAACTTTTCTTGGAACCCCAGTTTCCCAAGAACTTGATACAGAAATCTCCAATTCACACAGCCAAGGCTCACCAGTAACAGCTCGCAGGCCCTGCTTTTGGATCTGATCTATTATGTATAGGACCCGTCTAATGTCTTCTTGAGTCTGCCTACCTGTTAAAAAAGCTGACTGATTGGAAGTCCATCTCGTCCCCTTAAATTTCAAAGCGTAACGAACCTGTGTAGCCCGAGGAATTTTATTATAGTTTATTTCCTAGGGTGCAACTCCCCAGGTGGCGTTGTCAGGCAACCCCCCCTCCTCCCATTTTCCTTTATACCCACCATCAGAATTGTCTCCACCTCCGCCAGACCCTCCCCCTTGCCGTAGGTTCTTGGTAGAGACCTTGAATACACTGTATTAACTTTTCTTGGAACCCTAGTTTCCCAAGAACTTGATACAGAAATCTCCAATTCACACAGTCAAGGCTCACCAGTAACAACTTTTGGAGCTGATCTATTATGTATAGGACAGTCCTAGGGCTGGACGATATAGAAAAAAAGCATATCGATATAAAAAAAAGTCATATTGATCGATATCGATAATTATCAAAAAAATTTAAAACATATTTTAATTGCAGCGCTGGATGTTTTATACTATTACTTCATGACAGACTTTTAATAAAGAACACACGAGCACTGAATTCAAATTCAAACTTTTATTCAACCACCTTTTTTAAACACAACTGAATTGTTTGTTTGTTTTTATTATTATTAATAATAATATTATTATTATTATTATTATTATTATTATTATTATTATTATTATTATTATTATTATTATCATTATTATTATTATTTATTTATTTATTTATTTATTTAAAAAAATAGGCTGAGATAGGGCTCGAACGTGCGACTTGACCAGAGGTCTGAAGTTGTGGCGGTTAACAGCTCGTTTTGCACTGATTCCCTGCACTCGTTGTACAGACGAGGAAGAGCTGTGTTTGAAAAATACTTGCAGTCTGGAACTTCATATCGCGGGTCAAGAGTGGCGAGAAGCTGTTTGAAGCCAAGCTTTTCAACGGTGGTTATTGGCAGCATATCCCTCGCTATGAAGCATGTTACTACATGGGTGATGTCCTTATGGCGCTTGGACGCTTTGTCGTATTTACTGCAAGAAGTCCAGTTTGGTCTGCTTTACTTGCTTGGTGCTGGCGCTGGCAGCGGATTCCTCCGACGACGTGGAGCCGCTGGGTCTGCGTTTGCGATTGGTTGGAGGAAGAAATGACCGTAATATTAAGCTACATGATTGGCTATGATGAAAAAGGAAGTGAAACTTTTTCTATCAAACTTTTTATCCACCCCTTTTTTTCCTATCGCAGCACACGTCTATCGATCGATATATATCGTTATCGAATTATCGTCCAGCCCTAGACGGTCTCGTCTAATGTTATCTTGAGTCTGCCTACCTGTTTGTTATAAAACCTGACTGATCCTCATCTATCAAGTCCGGCATAAAACTTTCAAGTCTTTTTGAGATGATTGAAGTAAAGATCTTCTAGTCAACATTTAAGATTGAAATGGGCCTATACGATTCACAAAGTTCCTTATTTTTCTCTTCTTTTGGAATAACTGGAATGACAGCCTCTTTCCATGAGGGAGGCCGTTTGCCCTCTGTCAGAGTCAGATTAAAAGAATTTAGGAGTATCGGGGTTAATTCTTCTCCAAATGTTTTATACCACTCACTAGGAAACCCATCACTACCTGGCGCTTTGGTTGATTTTAAGCCTGCTAATGGCAGCATCTATTTCTTTTTTGGTTCTACTGGAAATTACTTTTCTATTTTGCTCATCTCCAATGGCTGGTAGGTCCAATGAGTCAAGGAATTCTTTCATCTCACAATCTTCTTTAGCTGTTGGTTGGGTATATAGATTTTCATAGTAATCTTTAAAAACCCTCTCTATTTCTTCAGGTTCAAGTAGTAGCTGTTTCGTTAATGGGTCTCTAATTTTACATATTGCATGAGAAGCTTGCTGGGCCTTTATTCCTCTTGCTAAATATTTGGTTGATTTGCAGCCTGATTCACAGTGGGTCTGTTTAATGAATTTCAGCTTTTTTTCAACATCTAGCCTCAAGACATCGTCTATTTCCCTTCTGACACCGATTATTTGTTGTGACACTGTATCGTCCTTATTGCTTTTGTGTTCTTCTTGTAACCTTCTTCTCTATGTGGCAGGTGGGTTTGCCCCCACCTTCACGTCATCAATCACACCTGCGCCGGAGTGCAATCTTTGCGTCCCTCAGTGCGTTTACATGGTACTAGAGAAATTTGAATTATTGCCATAGTCCGATTCTGATCGGAGTTTGAGAACTCCGATTGGAATTGGAGAACTCCGATTGAGACACCCAGATAATGCGATTGGAATTCTAATTTCTAGGCCATGTATACGCCTTAGTCGGACTATTAACTGGACAACGCAAGTGCGCACGCGCCACCGCACAACTACGTCGTCTAACAAAACAGACAGCGTGAAACAACCTGGCAAACGCGAATAAGAATGTTGACATTTGGAGAGAGGATGAGACCGGGGCGATGCTTTCTCTTCTAAAAGAGATGGACATATTAAAATAACACACAACAGAGACCTTTTTTAAAAGGGTAGCGCAGCAAATGCAGGGCTCCGGCTTTGCGCAGCCCTGAACAAATACGTATTCCTTTGTATTTATATTTCTACCTTTTCGTTCACATTTTTTATAAGTTAGAAGAATTTCAACTTTGTAAATAAAAGCACAGCAAAGAGATGTTTTTCTGATTTGTTTTTATTTAGATAATTTCGCGGTTATTCTGCTGGAAACGGCGTGCAGCGGCACAAGCTTCCTCCACGGTCAGCACTTTAATGAGCGTGTGTATAACTGAAGACACCGTTCCTTTGCAAAACCTGTACACAAACTCTCCCACCAGTCTGCGCAGAACCCGCATCCAACAAGAACGAGAGTTTCGGGTCCGTGGCAACGGCACAAAGCGTAGCATTGAAGACATTGTGTTGTTGTAGCCCTCCAATAGCAAACAACGTTCTTGTCTCATGGTTATCTTTTAAGATAACCATGAGCACAAGAAATAGGGTACAGCTTATCTGCAAAGTAAGTAACACGTACATTATGAACTATCATTCTATATCATAATGATGTAATATGTCAACCGAAAGCAGCTGACCAGCTGAAAAGGCTCACTCCACCCCCTACTGTTGGGAGGAGGACACGTTCCCGTCAGTAATTCAAATTTCTCAGCTGCATGTATAGGGGGACAAGGTGAGAACTCCGATTGGACGAGAAAACCAAATTATTGCTTAGTCCGATTAAGCTCTTCCTGCAACTCCCCAGGTGGCATTTTCAGGCAACCCCCGCCCCAATTTTCCTTGATACCCACTATCTAAATTGTCTCCACCTCCGCCAGACCCTCCCCCTCGCCACATCTAGTCTTCTTTTGATAGGCTGCCCTCGCTATTAACCTCCCTCTCATCACAGCTTTAATTGTGTCCCATAGTATGGTAGTGTCTACTGGACTATCTATGTTCTCCTCCATAGAGCATTTAATCTCTTTCTTAACCTCCTCCAGTGTTTTTGGATTATTTAGCATACCCACATTTAATCTCCAAAGTGTGTTTTTCTTCCTCTTATATAGACAAATAATAAGGTAATTAATACTGTGTCAGTACAAGTCAGTCATTCCTATTTTACATTCCTCTATTCTGTATCTGTCTGTAATGTTAATAAAAAAAATAGTCCTCTGTAACGGGTGGAGGTCCCTCCAAACATCAAACATCCCGAGTTCGGCTAGAGAGACGTTGACAAGTTTCGACAGGCGGGTCTGACTTCTGTTGCCATTAGTTGTGTCGAGTTTAGCTTTTAAATCATGTTGATTTAGCTCTTGCTGAGAGAGATGTGTTTCCTGTAGATCAGGCATGGCCAAACTACGGCGTGTCTCTGTCCGGCCCGCGTGAAGGCAGTCAAAAATCTAACCTAACTTAGAAATGACACTTGAACCTGCAATGAGTATTTTAGTCGTTCTAAATGAGTCCAACGTTAGAAAAAAAGGAGCGACCCGGACTTCCCACAGTCTCTTTTCTATTAACATGGGAATTCAATTTTAATAATTTGTCAACTAAAAACACCGGTCATACTAGAACATCCCTACCAGCTTTCTTCCCTTTATTCTCTGAATTTAATCAAAGAATCTTTGAAACTCTTGTAGCTTTTCTCTGGCTCGTGTCGCTGCTGATGCGTAGCCCCTCCAGGATCCCTCCTTGCACTGCCACTCCGTCGTAGTGCGGGGCACCGAGTGCCGCAGGCCCCTCCGCACCCGTCGCCACCGCCGTCTTCTCCGCCAGGCCGCGTCTCGCCAATTCCTCCTTTACCTCCTCTGCGCTGTTGTAGGTTCGAGTTCCCGTATCCCAGTGGGTCCTCATCTTGGTGAATGGCGTCTGGAAGCGGATGCCCTTCTCCTTCAGGATTCTTTTAGCAGTGTTGTACTCCTTTCTCTTTTGGACCATCTCTGTCGCGTAATCGTGATGGAATGACGGTACTTTATTCTCCAGTTCTATTTTATTGTCCATAGCTCTCTCAGGACCCTCTCTTTGGTAGTAAATTCCAGAAAGTTAACAATGATGGGTCTCGGTTGGGCACCGTCCGCTGGTTTCTGTGCAAGTGAGCGGTGTGCTCTCTGAATTTGGAAATTAAAATCTGCTGGCAGGTGCAGTTCGCTTTTCAGCAGGTCTTCCACAAACTTGGCCACAGATTCTCCCTCCTCTCCTTCAGTGACTCCATAGATACGTAGGTTGTTTCTCCTCGGCTTGGACTCCAGGTCAGTTAACTTGTCCTGAAGAGCTTTTTGTTCTCTCAGTGATATGACCAGAGCGTCATTAGCTTCCTGTGCCCAACGTTCTAGCTTTTCAATCCGCGACTCAGCCTCGTTGATCTTGCTGGTTTGGAGCTCCTGTTTGGTGATGACTTTCGCAAGTTGTTGATTTATTTTGTGTTTGAAGTCGTCCAAGTCTTTTTCCACGTCGTTCCTCAGTGTTTCTCCAAACGTGCGAAGGACTTCTTTTGATTCCATTTTTAAATCCCGTATCTCCTTGCTAATAATTTCTATGTCCGAGCCCTTTTTCGCGTCGTTAGTCACGAGGAGTTCGTTTCGCCATCTCCCTCTGTTTCAGAGCAAGCTGGTAGTTCCGCCATATTGTCTGTTACTGTGTTTCTGTTTTGGTTGAATCGAGTTTTCCTTCCTATTCCAACGTTCCCCTGATCACTTTGTAGTTAATATGATATCTGACAATAGTCATTCAAGTTTTCGGGGAGTTTTTACCCTAGACGGCCGAGAGCCCTGGTGTCGCGCAGTCTACCGCTTTATGGCCAAACCAGAAGTCCCTTCCCTCTAGCCTTTTCAAGGGGGAGGTGGCTAGACTCGGCTCTTGTGGGACGAGAAGCAGAAGGCGTGTCCGATCGGGGGGGAAGATGAGATGACATTTTTGTGGGTCAACACAAACTCATCTGCGAGGACAGCAGCCTTGGACAATGACGACACTTTCTGTTCATTCAAGAACATTACCACCTTCTCTGGCAAAGAGTCTTTAAAATCTTCTAAAAGAACGAGCTCACGGAGTGACTCAAAGTCATTTTTGACATCATTAGCTGCACACCATTTATCAAAGAGGTTGCTTTTCTCCCATGCAAACTCGACAAAGGTTTGACCACTAGATTTTCTATGGTTCCTAAATTTTTGCCGGTAGGGCTCAGGAACAAGCTCATAAGCAGGAAAAATTGCTTCCTTTACAACATCATATTGCAGGCTGTCTTCTAAGAAAAGAGCAGACACCAACTCCTGTGCTTTTCCCACCCGCTTGCATTGGAGAAGGACAGGCCACATGTCTCTTGGCCAGTTGAGTGGCGAAGCTATTCGCTCCAAGGCACTGACGTATGAATCAACTTCTGCCTCACGAAATGCTGGCACCAGAAAAATGTTTTTACTGGGGCTGGGCAACGATTAAAAATTTTAATCGCAATTAATCGCATGATTTACCTGATTAATCACGATTAATCACGTCGTATACGCAAAAGCCAATAATGAATTTAAAAGAAGTCTTTCATACACTTTAATTTAAATGTTCTGCCATATAAACGAAAGCACCATAACATTTATCGTGCAAACACTTAACATCAGCACTTTACACAGAAACATTTTTAATGTAAATCTAAAGTTAAAAAAAATGCAAATACACAATTAAAGCTTATTGCCAATGCCAGGGCATTACTGTTATCCTGTTCCTTATGAAAAATAAAAAAAAATCTACCTCCAAAATCCTGAGCCACAATAATAACAGGCAATTTCTGAGGTAACAGCAGAAACATTTTTCTTTTATCAGGGAGCAGCATAACCAGTCTGCGTTCCCTTGCAAATGTCCCAGTTAGAAAGGGTGAGGCACAAAAACGTTCACTTTTGGGTTTTTCTTCACAGGGGACTAGAATGTAAAGTCCACATTTATACTGGAGTTCCTTTGGAGAATCTCACTCAACTCAGTGCAGTTTGTCAGTTCCTGGAACTTGACGGCCAGTTATTTTAAATGTACTGCCATATGAATTAAAGTGCCATAACATATACTGTGCAAACACACTTTTAACATCAGCATTTTTGAACAATTAGCAGCTAAGAAAAAAAAAATAGTGTAAATTTAAACTCAACTTAAACAATGTTATCAAAGCAATACAAAATTAAAGCTGTAAGCAGCGTTTGCGGGACTGAGCCCACCTGGCCACTGCCTGCCGTGACGTCCGCCACCTGGCCACGAGCCCCCGACACCCGCCGACGCTTCCCAAAGCCTGGCGATTCCGCCCTGAAACCCGCCGATGCCCCCATTACTGACGCCGACGCCTGCTGATGACACATCAAGCACTGACTTGACATTACTGACTTGACATTTAGAAACATTTGATTTCTAAATGCTTTTTTTTTTACTGTATTACTGTATCATTTTGGAGATAATAAGCCTTAAAGTTGGCTTTTTGTTTTGTTTTGCGACAGCTCCAATATTCCATTTTTACTGTACAATAACATCAAATTGCTCCATAAGCTCTGTCAATGGTTGGTACAGTTGACCTCAGGACAACCTTGAATATATCTTCATTCATTATAAGGCATATTTAATGTACCATTTTGGAGATATTAAGCCTCAAAGTTGTTGTTTTCCTTTTTTTTTTAGCTTTTCAAACAGGCAAAAAGGGCCCAGTACTCTGCTTTGCTCCATAATTTCTATCAGTGGTTGGTACAGTTGACCTGAGGAACACCCTGACTATATCCTCAGTCATTATCAAGCATATGTACAGTATCATTTTGGAGATATTAAGTCTTAAAGTTGGCTTTTTTTTTTTTCTTTTTGCGACAGCTCCAATATTCCATTTTTACTGTACAATAACATCAAATTGCTCCATAAGATCTGGCAATGGTTGGTACAGTTGACCTTAGGACAACCTTGAATATATCTTCTCTTAATATTCTTGAATATTCTCACTTAATGTACCAGCTCCTTCCTGTAGATATGATATGTACAGTTAGTTATGCTTTGTTTGACGCAAGTGTTATATTATATATGTACCGGTACTTCTTGTTAATTTGAAATAAATACTAACAAACATAATGTCAAAACAAAAACTGAACAAGTCAAACAGGAGCAGATCATAAAACAAGGAGGCTTTGTACTAAAATATGAATAAAATATAAACAGGGAGTTGTCTAATGTCGTCAAGGAAGCCAACATTACGTTACCTGATGATCAGCATGTTGACTCAGGAAATCCTCAGGCTCCTGCTGCGACATTTCATTTGGGGCGACGGTTGTGACTTCACTGCTGGTCCCGTGAGAAACTCAAATCGGTCCTTCACGTTTGTGTTGCGTGGCATGGGTTAGGACATTGAGAGGCATTATAGTGTGGTTGTGTGCACCAAATCGGACTCGGCTTCTAGCTCGATAGCCGTGCATAATTTATGCAAACGCAATGCTCTGTTTACGTGAACTCACAGAGTCCGACTCCTTGCACGTGCTCATCTCGACTCGATGGATTTATGAGCTTGATGACAAGTGTGTATTTTGTATTGGATTGATGTACTGCAATTCTAGTCATGTGAACAAGCAATTAGCATTCCTCGTTATATGTGGCATGACGAAATACTGTACTACCAAGTTTGTATTGCAGTATCTTCAGTTTATGGGGTAGAGGGTGCTCAAATTGGATTGGTTGAAGATGTAGTTTAGGTACCATTTGCTTGTTTTTATCAAAATTTAAGTTGATTGCAGTTCAAGGTGGCACAATCCTATCAGATGTTGTCATTTTGTCACGAAGAACACTGGTATTTGATGATTATTACCATAAGTACCACCATGTTGCAGGCATTGTGGTTACAAGTTTCACTCCAATTTTGATTGTTGTCTGTATGACTAGCAATCCGTTGAGCTGTCTAGGGTTATCATTCAGATAAGGTGTCACAACTTTTAATTGCATGGGAACTTTGGGATCCATGGCAGATGGGCATTGTAAAAAAACGGATCTTGAGTCGGAAGGCCAGCTTGTCCTAATTGTGACCTTAATATGATGATTTTTTTTTCTCTGCCGGATTGAGGAGAAATGAAATGGACATCCAAACCGGGGCCAATAATGGATGAGCTGGATGATGTCACAGTATCAGTTTTACCCCCCCTTCCGTGGCCCGCCGACTCGATGCAGGTCTGTCATGTGGCCCGTTGCTAAAAAAAGTTTGCCCACCCTCTATACAGACAGTGAGTTGGAGCAAGCTCGCAAGCACTACTTCCAGATGGCCCGCGCTGCCAGTGAGGGGAAATGTGTCATGTTCAAAGAGCTGAGATGCAGGCTGGTGAGAAACACTGTCACCAGCATGATTTCTATCTTGAGAGCCAGTCAGCAAGGAGAGGGGGTCCGGTACCCTTCTAAGCATGAAGTCACTGCAATGGCTAAAAGACTAGTGGAGTATTATCCCATGCTGAAGGATTAAGAGCTGTGTACTAGGCATAGGTAGTGATACACTCCCCTGGTAGTTGTAACTTGAGGGTGGGTGGGAGTCTGTTGGAACAAACATGTTATCAGTGGTGATAGGAACACAACACTATATGCTGTCCCCAAACTGTTTTTTTTTTTTTTTGTGTAACTGAGTGTCAGGGAATCTGAATCAATGTTCAATAATGATGACGGTGAATATTGTAACAATTGTTACTTGCGTTCTAGAAATGATTGCTTGAGGTTGTTTTAAGATGCAATGCCTTAGTGACGTTTTTATTACAAGGCAGTGAAGGCACTGTCAGCAATTTAAGTGAATAAATAGTTGTTGACAATATTAATTCTGTTTGCTTAATTATTTTTTTTTGGGGGGGAGTGGGCGTAGGGGGGGTGGATGCTTTGTCTCATTTTGAGAAAAAAAAAGCTAATATTGTGAACACTTAAATTAAGAAGAATTGCACTGTTAGTAGGTCTGGTTTTAAGATCTTTTCATTCAAATTAAGAAAGAAGCAAACGTGAAAAAAGAATTGAGAAGCTAGTATCAAGTTTATTTGACTTAGTACAGTCCTTGGAATGAGTGCTTTACTGTTTATTTCAAGAGTTTTTCCATTCTTCAAATGCCTTGATATATCGTCTTATTTTAAGAAATCTTACCAAGTCTAAATATCTTACTGCATTGGCAGATAATTTGACTTGTTTCTAGCCTGTTCTTTCTCAAATTAAGTGTTTATTTCTTAGATATATTTTGCAGTGTGTGGACACCGAGGGGAGCTCTAGAATTGGCTCATTCAACCGACCAACGAGCCAATCAGCAGTGGCGTCACAGGCCCTCCTCCTTCTTTGTTCTCTCTCTCACTTTGACTTCGGCACTGGACAGCCAGGTTTGTGGAGGGAAGGTTGGAACAAAGTAAGGACAGGGTACCCCATACATTCATGTACGTAGAGTCACTAAGTCTTAAACTCACCAGGTTTGTATCGCTTATCGATAACCCTAATGCCATACAAGTCTATGAGGGTCAAAGGTCAACTTTGTCCTAGGGACATGGGGCCACTTTCAGGCTCATCAGGATCCTCCTGGACACACCCACGCCAAATTTGGGGCTTCTAGCCCATGAGGAACCCCAAAACCCTCACTCTAATTCCAGCCTTATCGCTAAACCCTAATGCAGTGCAAGTCTATGAAGGTCAAAGCTCAACTTTGTCCGAGAGACATCAAGTGTTTTTTCATGAATCATTCATAAATGTTAAGAGTTTGCTTTGTGGAGAATTCACAATATGATGTGTCACAATATGTGATGTGAAGCTTTTGACAAGTGCTGCGCAAAGGAGGCCCATTTGTTTTTGTTTTTTTTCAGGGGGCCCAAAATTCCTGGCGGCGCCCCTGAGCGGGCATCTCCAGCACTAAGGCAGTGGAGCTGCCGGCCACTAGAGAAGAATTAACCAGTCCATTGAAACCATTTGTTTGGTCTAGTGAGTGGCAACAGTCCTTTGAGGATCTTAAGTGCCTTCTCAGCTGTAACCCTGTTGTGTCTTCTCCAAATTTTTTCTCATTGGCTAGAAGCCCCAAATCTAGCGTGGGCGCTTCTTGGGGGCTCCTGATGAAAAAGCAAGTGGCCCCATGTCTCTAGGACAAAATTGAAAATTCACCCCATAGACTTGCATTGAATTAGGGTTCACAATAAGGCTGAAACTAGGGTTAGGGTTAGGCTTAGCTGAAATTAGGGTTAGGGTTTCGGGGTTCCTCAAGTACTAGAAGCCCCAAATTTGGCGTGGGCGCTTCTTGGGGGCTGCTGATGTAAAAGCAAGTGGCCCCATGTCTCTAGGACAAAGTTGAAAATTCACCCCATAGACTTGCATTGAATTAGGGTTAACAATAAGGCTGAAACTAGGGTTAGGGTTAGGGTTAGCTGAAATATGGGTTAGGGTTTCGGGGTTCCTCAAGTACTAGAAGCCTCAAATTTGGCGTGGGTGCTTCTTGGGGGCTCCTGATGAAAAAGCAAGTGGCCCCATATCTGTAGGACAAAGTTGAGATTTCACCCCATAGACTTGTATGGCATTAGGGTTAGGGTCCAAGAGTACACATACACATTTTCTTTTGCTTTATTGATTTAAGCTCATCGTCTCCAGCTGCAAAGGTACAGAAACCTTTCTGTGTTTTGATGTCGTGTGTGAGAAAACATCACTTTTTTCTGTAAACTTGTGTTATCATTGTCCTTCATTGAAAATGACACAATCTTTCATTTCATTGTTCAGATGCCGAACACCAAAGGATTCCGTCGCTCTTTGGCCATGAAACGACGCCTGGAGCAAAAACGGGATTGGACACCTTTTCCACCTCGGAAGGACTTTGAACGTCGTGAGTACTTCCACGTTCATGATTTCATGTTCTGCCTGTGTTGTTTTGTTGTATTCCAAATAAATCTTACAAAAACATATTTAGATTTTTCTTTTTTGTCAATTTACACAAGGCGCGGTACTGGTCAGCGACCTGGGTGCGAAGATGGCCCGTTTTGCTCCTGACTGACAAAACAGTGCAAGTTCGTTCTTAAGGCCCAGCAACCAGACAAGAAGGTATGGGTCGTGATTTTGTCAAGCCACGAGTTTCTTTATGTTTTTGTTCTGGTGGTGGGAGACTCACATCTCTGTCCACTTGTGGATGGTTTTGTGTTCTCGCCCCGGGCAACAACCTTGAACACGGGCTTGTAACAGACTCCGCCCAGGATTTTGCTGCGCTACTGGCAACTGTGTTGGACCGCTGGCCCAAGGTTTGTTTATCTGCTGTGACAAACAAATTTGAACACATGAATGTCATCGCCACTTTGTTTTATCAATATCAAGTAATTCCATGATCCATAGTTCAATAACAAGAATATTCATGAATTTATTTTGCATTTTTATGTTTGTTTGGGTTTGGTTTTTTTTATACAACTATTTTGTAGGTGTTTGTGCTTGACTTTCCACCTCGCCTGACTGTCAAGCCAGAACTACAAACAGCGCTACGTCAAGTATATCATCGTGTTGCTGCACGCATGGGTGTGTAAAATACATATTTTTGTTGTATTTTTTTCTCTTCAGTGACACTGTGCTAACAGATATTTCTTAGAATTGTGTGATTACACAATTGATTATGTGACACTTCTTCCAGGTTTAACATTTGTGTATATGGCCGATCACCTCCCCCTTCGTCAGCTGTACATGGTGGTATTATGATGGTGTAAGTTTTGCCTTCTTCAGCCTTACTTGCTCTTCATTTGATATGACAAATATGTGTTAACATGTTGTTTTCTGTTTAGGTGCACCTCAGGACTGATTTTGGTGGAGCGTCTGCATGCTGCATGCTCCATCAGCTCGTACCCCCTTCACCTAGGCCAGGGGTGTTGTGCCACAACCAATCATCGCCCAGGGTGTCTCCCAGAGTGGTTGTGACAGGTCCTGTCCACATGCCAGTGTATGGACCTGCTCCTGAATGGACTCTTGTTGGACAGGAGGTTGAGGTAACCTGTTCATCCCCCCCCCCCCCAGTCGTGTATTTGTCAAACAGTGCAACTTTTTATTTTAAAAATGAACACTTATCCTAAGTTGACTCTGATTTCCTCTCCTCTTTTTTTTTATAGACAGTACCAACAGCTGTTGAGACTGCATTTCACACAGACATCCCGTCCAATCCCGTGTGGTTCAGTGAGGCTGTGCTGCTGGACCACATGGAGACCGTCGTGGAGTCATCTGGCAGGGTTTCCCCATCTGCCACGATAACATTCACACAATTATTCATACACTTATCAACTAGGGGTGGGTGAAAAAAAAATCAATATTGCAATATATTGTTGTGCTTTCTGTCGCAATAAATAATCGATACACTGACGGCAAATATCAATATTTTATTTCAACACACATTATGGATTTACCCCGTTGTCACCGTCAACTATTAATCTCTCCTGTCCTGTTTGTGGGGGCGCTAATCCCATAAGAGTCAAGTAGGCGTAAGCAGCGGCCGGTGAATAAGACGAGTTAACAACGGAAGAGCACATGCAAGAACGGCGGAAAATACCAACAACGGAAAACAAATCAAAGACCCACCCGCAAGTTACCACTCTAAAGTGTGGACCCACTTTGGCTTTTACGAGACGGATGACGGGAGGAAACTTCATAAAGAATATGCAATCTGCAACAACTGTTTTGCGAAGGTAAAATACAATGGCAACACTACGAATCTGCAGAGCTGCCTCGTTCGCTATCACCCGTCCCGTTTTTCCCAGAATTGTTTTCTTTTTTCACTACCTGTCCCGGGAAAGATAAAATCTCTCCCGGGACACAATTTGTCCCGTTTTTTATGGAAAATGACAAAACCTCATTTAATTTCCATCTGTGGTCTAGATAGGGTTGCCAACCCTCCCGTAAAATACGCGATTGTCCCATATTTGGCAACTAAAAAGCCTGTCCCGTAATGAACTGATGGGGGACGCACTTCATTTTGTCCCATATATTTTGGGGACGCGTTTATTTATTTATTTATTTTGTCTACATCATTTTTTTTTTATTGATTTTCAGAATCGGGGCAGTGAAAGGATTTTTTTCCCTCTCTCATCTTCCCGTCGGTTTGTATATCCCAAGTCCCCAAGTTGAGATAAGACAAGTTGCTACTGACTTTACATTACCAGAAAGCACTGTCCTTGTTTACATGAAAGTTATTAATGTTCATGCACTTTAATATGTTTGCTTGTGCAGTGCACGTTTGTTTGTACATTATACAAAGTTTTGGAATAAATGCAAGATCACAGGCATTTTCCTTTTTATGGGTATTCTTTTCTTTTTCAGTCACATATTGTGACGACCCTGTCTCTATATAACTTGTTGTGGCTCCCAGCTGTTTTCCCATTTCTAGGTAGCGGTGGATGTGGGTGTGGCATCTTCCGATTAGGACACCTGTGCCGATGCCCCCCGCAGGATAAAAGGCCGACTGCGTGTGCCGCTCGGTCTCTTCCCCATTCTCCATCCAGCAGCCATGGGCGTCTGGCCGACTCTCAGCTTCTTCTGTTCTGTTTTGCACCTGACAACACCCCACATCCTATTATTCACTCATCCACACTTACATTACTGATGAATACTGACAAACACACACCATATATTTCATTATTTTGCTTACAATTATCAATTTTGTTATAATAAACCTTTTGATTAATTGCAATCCGCAGTGTCCCTTCCGTTATTGTCATAACTCTTGAGCCGGGTTATGACAATATCGTCTGCAAAATTTCTAAGATTTCGAAGATATCGTGTGTCGTGATGTTGTCATTATCGTGGGCCAAATATCGTCACAGTATCGAATCGTGGGTTAGCCGTATCGCCCCACCCCTATTATCAACACAAGATCACATATGTACAGTACATGTACAGTTTAATTAGTGTGTTACTTTGTTTATGAATTCATTTCTTTATGTTCTTCCAGATGTCCAGCCTGAGACGTCGATCAGCACGCGTTGCCTCAAAAACCAAAACAAACAAGTGACATGTTGGTATTTGGGATATGTGTATTTCATTGTGTGCATCTTTGTGATAGGACAATAAATGCAGTTCTTTAAACGTTACTTTGTGTCCTTGTATTTGCAGGTGTGGGCAACACGTTCAACTGTCCACATGACTGAGTCTGCCTCCAGCAATGTCACAGCAGTGCAGCAGGTTTGTACTTATTGATTTCCACTTCATCACCTGTGTGTGTTTTCTAGGCTTTACACCGATCTTATCGGCTGTATCGGATCGGCCGATATTTGGCATTTTTAGAAACGTTCATGATCGGGCGTCATGTCATGAATCACCGATCAATGACGTCATGGTCGTGTTGAAACTTTTTTAATCTGTCTCATTTCCTCCAAAGTAGTTTCACAGCATCGACATGTTTATTTGTTTGTATCCGAGAGCTAATGATTCATGATTCAAAAACCTTCATTTTCGTCTTCGTGCCTCTTCCTGTTTTGAGTACTGTCGCTATGTGACGGACAATAAAGTTTCTCTGAATCTTCACGACAGCAACATCCATGGGCGACACAAGCAAACGTGTCGGGGGTGTGGAAGTTTTTCAAAGTGAGAGAAACAGACATAGCACAAGCTATCTGCAATATATGCAACGCTACAGTACCTAGTGGGGGAATTTTGGCAAAAAATTTCAACACCACAAATTTAATCAGGCACTTGGAAAAGATACACACGGAGGAGCATGTCGAGTTCAAGAAACACGCGGAGAAAGAAAAAGAAAAGCAAACTCTGAAACGGATGCTAAAGCAAACAACTTTAGACGGCGCTCCTGAGAAGGCAAGGGGTGTACAGAAACAAGTATTTATTGCCCCTAACGTGATCGGATTTTTTAAACTCACTGATCGGTGATTGGCACAAAAATCGTGATCATGTAAAGCCTAGTGTTTTCCTTTCTATGTTTATTGGCATAAAATCACATCTTTCTTATTTTAATCAGGTGGAGGCGACGCCACAGATGACCAGAGCTGTGCCCGTGGTTCCTGTGGCTCCCGTGGTTGCCAGCACCAAGCCAGAGGAGGCCAGCACCGTCCAGGAGGCAACACAGAAGATCAACTAAGCTAAGGAGGCTTTTCTTTCTTCTTCTGTTGCCTCTGACTGCTCCGCTCGTTCTACGCCTCGCACATGTGATTTGTGATCCATCATCAGTTAGTACCAGTGAAGATGCAGTGGCAGATCATGGCACTGGTATTAGATTAGCCAAGGTTCTGCATGGTTCTTTTCATCAAGGCGAAACCGGTCACGGTTTAAAATTCCAGCACCAGCTGGCAACAGTGAGTCACTTCAGAAGAGCAAAACTCCTCACTTTGACATGGATAATTCTGACGTAGAGTTTGTCAGTGCTGTGACCAATGAAGAGTGTAACTTCTCTCCCCTTGATGTTGATGTTTGTTTAGACCTTTGCAAAAACTTGAAGATTCATTTGGACCGTGCGAGTTTTCCAATTTCTGATTGCAATGGCCCATTAGGTTCGCCGTGTACAAATGAGAATGTAGAGGCTGATGGAAACTGCTTCTTCAGAGCCATCAGTCAAGCTGTGACTGGTTTATAGACACAGAAGTGGAAATTCAGGTTGCAGCAGATTGTTTACAATTAGATGTGTACACTTTTATCGATGGTCATGGGTTGAAGTACAGCTCTTGCAAGAAACAATTCTCACATTGTATATATTTATGGATGTATTTGTTTTATATGGAAGCAGTTACCATAATCCAAATTAAAATAAGAATATAATAACAGAAATGCTTTTTCATTTTAAGAACGAAGCTGCATTATTTGACTCATAATTAAAATCATTAATAAATATTCCTATATGCAGCGGTATGACACCACTTTGCCATCGTTACTTTTCACGTCATTGAAGTTGCTGGTAAACGAGATTTAAATCGCCGAAAAACGTGGACCACTGACGGATCTCGTTGGTCGGACAGATTTGAGCATGGCGCACATTGACACAATTGTTCAAACCCTGCTGGATTTAGCTTCCCAGGTGGAGTTGAATAGTGTATCTGAATGTGATGCTCGGGACCGAGTTGAGCAGGTATTCTGCCGTCCCAGATACGGACGCAAACAAGGTTGCCCTAGCCAACCTGTTGTCAGTTATGGAACACCTTGATGCACCAGCACAACATCAAAGCTAAAGCTATTTGTTACATGGGTGGAGTAACAGCTGTTCGGCGTCGGCCACCAGTCCATCCGTCGCAGGATGCGATGCAACGGATCATTGCTTCCGTTCGGCGTCGGCCACCAGTCCATCCGACGAAGGATGCGAAGCAACAGATCAATCCGTCGACTGGTGGCAGATGCTGGTGCGAGATCTGTCAGTGGTCCACGTTTTTCGCCGATTTAAATCTCGATTACCGGCAACTTCAATGACGTGAAAGAAGTAACGATGGCAAAGTGGTGTCATACCGCCATACCTTTTTTTTCTTTTCTTTTCTTTTTAAATGAAAAAAAAAAAAAAAAAAAAAAAAAAAAAAATATATATATATATATATATATATATATATATATATATATATATATATATATATACATATGTATATATACGTATATATATCTTTATTAAATTCACAAACATTACAATTTACACATAACAGGAGGCAAATGACACTTGGCATCATACCGCCATACCCACAGCGGAGGTGGAGAGCTGCTGACGTCACTTTCCTGCGCCGCGCGCTTACTTTGAGATTGCGATTTCGTTTTCGAGTTGTGGTAACTCTTGTGCAGGGCAGGACCACGAAAATTAAAAAGCAATGCCCTCAGTTTTCTTTTTGATTGTGTCATAAAAGGTGCAACACGAATAAGAAAATGAAAATGCATATAGGAATATTTATTAATGATTTTAATTATGAGTCAAATAATGCAGCCACGTTCTTAAAATGAAAAAGCATTTCTGCTGTTGCTTTTTCATTTGGATTATGGTAACTGTCTGCTTCCACACTCCAGTGGTTCTGCACATTAGTATAAATAGAGTGATTCTCTATCATTACATCACAGGACGGCGGCACACTGACTCATTCCATGAACCTGGACACTGATGATCCAGACTTTGGACCAGCTGAGCCAACAGGCCACAGTGGAAACGGGTCAGAACATGGGACTGGCTGCTGAAAGTATACAGGTAGGTGGCGCTGTCATCCCAAGTTGTGTGGTGTGGAGGATCAGGGCCAAAGTTCCAGATGCTCACAGATGTGACTGTGGATTCAGGAGGAGTGTTTGAAGGCTGGACTCCCAACAGTGATTGGCTGCTGAGGACCTCTCAATCACAATCAGGTTTTTTAGTGGCTGTGAGATTGAAAGTGAGATTGCATTGTCCAGGGAGGAGGACAGCAGTCAGTCATGTTTCACCTCCAGTCAACACGCAGTGGTTCACATGAAGGTCCAAGAGGCCTACAGACCTACACAGAGTCTGGATGTGGCAGCACAGTGGCATCATTGTCTTTGTTGTGTTGTTTGGTCATTGTGATCCAATGTCATGTGAGAGAAGGACGAGTGCAGTTCTATTGGAGTGAGTTGCTTACAAATACAGATCGCACGATTTCTATCCCAATTGTTAAGTGGGAAAGAGACCTGTCTCTCCAGCCTCACTCTAATTTCTGGAGAACAATCTGCCTGAACACCTTTTCACTGATAAAACAACCTATTCTACAATTAATACATTTTAAAGTACTCCACAAGATCCACTACACCGGGCAGCGGATGTTTCAGATGGGCATGACCGCCTCTCAGACCTGCTCACACTGCACAGTTAATGTCCCAGATAATTACCTACACGCTGTATGGCATTGCCCACCAGTAAATAAATTCTGGCACGTAGTATGCAATGATCTATCAGCACAGGTTGGTTACAACATCACAGCCACTCCTTCTTTTTGTCTCTTAGGGGACCTCAGTGATATCAAATCAGATAAGGCAGCATCTCGCATGCTGATCACCTCCTTATCTATCGCTAAGAAAACAATCCTCACAAACTGGAAAACAAAACAACACCTGCACATTGCACAATATAGCAACTTACTGTTAGACCACACCTCCTTGGTAGGAATGTCTGCTTCATCCTATAACTAACTAGTAATCAATCAATAGCTGAGGCTGCTGGTTGATGTGGGCAGCGGTGGTCGTGCTGCCGCGGGCCGGGTGCGGTCTTCGGGGGGGGGGCTGCTTTGCGGGTTGGTGGGGGGTCGGGGGTTGGGTGCCCCGGCGGGGGATGTCTACCATGCGGGGGGCTGGGCCTGATGGTTGGTGGGTGGTGCTCCGGGGGTGGTGCTCCGGGGGGGGGGTCCCTGGCTCTGGTCTGGGGGCCCCCTTGTTGGTGGGAGGGCTGGTCCGTCCCTGTGTCTGGGGACTGGCGCTGGATCGTACGCGGTGGGGTCGCATGCCTGGCGTGGGGCTGCGCGTTCGCCGGCTACCGCTCCTGTGTGCCCGGGTGCGGTGGGGGGTGGGCCCCCTTTGGCTCCTGGATCCCTGTGGTGTCCCCGGCCCCGATGTCGCTGAGGGGGCGCCCTGCCTGGGAGTCCCCCCTGGTCACATAATAGGTGTTTTTTTTGTTTTGTTTTTTTTTCCCTAAATTTTTTATTTATTTATTTATTTTCTTCTGTTTCGGCGGATTTGTGTCTTGGGTGGTCGCTGCCCGGCCTTCTGGCCTTAAGACCCTCTCCAATCTTAATAGCATTATAGACACTTAGGGCTTGGGGGGGTGGTTCGTGCACTGCGGCCGCCGCCCTGCTCAGCAGCAGTGTGGTTGCCCCAGGGCCTTACCACCCTTCCATTTTAAACGCACCATAGTTCAACACACCAGCGAGTGCACATATACACACACTGACACCCCTACACACAGTGGGGTCGGCCTGCTAGCGGGGGCGGGATCCGGCATCTTTCCCACCCTGGATGGGCCCTGTGCGGTCCGGTGCCCCTGGGGTGCGAGACCGGCTGGGCCTATGGGGACCTCGCCACTTGCGGCGGAGTCCCCCTTCCTCCAATCCTGGGACCGGGCCGCTGCCCGGGTGGTCCCCCTGCGCCGCTCGGGGGCGGCTGGGCGGCGACGACCCGAGACACGGGGGTCTGACAGTGGTGGGTGGTCGATGCGCCATACTGGGTCCGTAGGGGGGGGGCCTCTGGGTGCCCGGGCCTGCTTTGGGTACCGATCCTCCTGGTGGGTGAAGGGGCTGGGTCCTGTCATGGGGATGAGTCCGGTCTCGCTTGCCCTGTGGGGCCCCCGTCCGGAGAAAATCAGTGTGTAGTTCAAACTTTGTGCGTCTTTGTGTTCAGTTTTTCTGCTGTAGTTGTGCTTTTCTTTTCATTCCAGATGAATTCCACTCAATTTCCTTTTCAAACCTTGTAGGTGTTGAGTGAGCTGCAGTGCCCCCTGGCTGCAAGCTTCATACTGTGACTCTGCCGACCGAGGTAAAAAACCAACAAACTCTGACACTTTGCTGAGGTCCTCCTGGAGGAGCTGAAGGTGCAGAACCTTCTCAGGCCTCTCTGAGGAGGAACTTGTGGCTGTCGGTCCTCTGCTGCCCCCTGCTGGTCACACAGGCCTCTTCCACCGCCGTTCGTCTGTTCAGCACATATTAAATTTTTTAATGGCTCTATAAACGTCACTGATGAGACGATTTTATGATTCCTGCAGTTAAAATTTTTTAATTCCAAATCTGCAAAAACCTTCTGATCAATGAAGACAGAGTTGATTAAAATGATTTCAAAATTGGCCCGTTTGAGAAAAGCTGCACTGTGGCATTGTTTGCATGTTGTTTTAGCTCTCAGTGGCTTCATTTCGCATTTTTCTTAAAAGCTTCGTTTAGTGGTCCATTGTGGTCAATGGGACACTGAACATCCGCTTTGTGTGCCCGAGTTTTAAGAGGATCAGGTGCGGATATTTTAGCATTTAAATTATTATGGCTTATTAGCATAGGTACGTGTTACCTCACCTGTCCGTTCTTTTTACAGTGCTTCCTGAACACCTCACTGGCACACTACAGCCGCCTGCGAGCACAAAGCTGCGCAGAGCCTCCTCATTGTTCTCCTCACCTGGAGGACGCTTGGTGATCAAGACCTGTGGCCCAAAACTCGGTCCTATAAGATAAGTGCAGGAACACTGCTGCTTCGCCCTCACTTGATTGTGCTAGCTGCCCCGGACAGACGGTCGACGGTGCATGTTGCTTCCGTCCCGCCTTGGTTTTACTTGTTGTTTTTCCTCGTTTGCTTACGTCGCCACTGCTGACCCTCAGACAGCAGACGTTACACTATCAAGTCGCCGGTCCAGCTACAGTGGTGTGTGTGTGTGTGTGTGTGTGTGTGTGTGTGTGTGTGTGTGTGTGTGTGTGTGTGTGTGTGTGTGTGTGTGTGTGTGTGTGTACGCGCGCGCGTGCGTGCGTGCGTGTGTGTGTGTAATTGCATTGTTTGTTTGTTTTTCTTGCTATTTCAGTACATGTGACAGATTTTAGGGAACTTTTAGTAACCAACTGTTTATCTTTTCTTTTGTAGTCGCTGAGAGCTGCTGGTGGTGGCGGTGTCCCGGGTGGTGGGCCCCTTCGAGTGCTATGACCCGGGATTGTGGTTGTTTTCTTCTTTTTTTTTGCACTTCACTTTCTTTGCAGGTGTGTCACGTGTGAGTGGGGTGTTCCTTGTTTTCTTTGGTTCCTCCCCCGTTTGGCCCCCTCATTGGTAAGCCTCAGTTTCTACACCAAGAATAAGGAGCTCAGTAGCTCCGTTTTAAGTGTTGGGCTGTTTGTTCCTTTTATTTTTAAATGTTGAATAAAAGTTGGTTTGATATTTTAAACATTCTGAACCACGTCTCCTACTCCTTCCTCGTAGAACTTACCTGTGTGCCTAATTATTACTTTTGTGTTTAGTAGAACTCCCTGGGTGAAATTCCCAGGGTGGCGTTGTCGGTTCCTTTTCATTTTGTTAAATTCCCAATATTAAATTTTGCTTTATCAGATAGCCATAACCACTCTCATCGCCACAGGATATTTGAGTCAACTGAGTCAAACTGTCGTGTCTACTTCCCAGTCTCAATAAAAATGTTCACTACTGCTTTGTGCGAGCTTCTTAAATGGAGGTTTGTCGGGTTTTTCCCTTTTTAGAAGCAAGCCACATATTTTGTGTCTTTCCACCACAAGACATTGGCTTTTGTCACTCTCTTCGTCGTATTGGGGAAAAAGTGGCATATCGGACTTTCCCGCCGCGAGTCGCTCGTCAACATACTGCTGTGAAAGAGGGGTGACGTCACAGAAAGCGAGGTGCATTTAGGTGCTGCTGCTTAAAACTAAAAGATTTTCCTGTGCAAATATTCATTTGACAGACGTAAACGAAGTGAAATATGACTTCAATTTAAGTTTGTTTTAGTTTGTTTTTATAAACACACAAAAAAGTTTGAGTTAGTTATCGTTTTTGAAAAAAGTTCTTGACTTCTACTTTAGAGATATTGATGATGAGTTGTTGTGTATAAACGGTGTGACTATGTGGTTCGGCAAGCGATGGTGCTGTCTGTACATAGCTTAGCAAACGGCTAGCGCTAGCACCCCCTTTCAATCCCAGAGTGAAAAGATCCACACGGAGTGTTATGACCCACGGGTGGGTCTAGGTGCCTCTATGTTTGTGTCTGTGTGTGTGTGAGAGAGAGAGTGGATGACGCCTTGCAGGTGCGGTCCTAGATGTTGGCTGCTGATTGGACGCGCCACGGCTGACAAGGAGGAGCAGTCGAGCCGGCCTGATGGTCGTCCCTCCTCCGCTCCCAACTCTGCAGTTAGTCACTTCTGAAATGGTGTTAGAGCACGCAGCCGTAGGTAGTGATGGCCGATCGAGGCTTTGTTGAAGCTTCGACACTTGTTTCAAAAAATGGTTCATTACTCGAGGCTTCAATGACACAGTGCTCGAGGAGGTCATCTGGTGCTCAATAAAATGAAGTGCAATGGAAACATGTTCATTGTTTCATAGGTTGTTTGGGATTTGATTCGCCATGCATTCTTGTTGGACAACACTACATGCTTGTATGGTTCAATGCTGACACAATAAAATAAAAATGAAAAATAAAGACAATGTCTCTTTTTTGGCACGACTGATTGTAGTAGACTATAGCTCTTATACTTAGCCTGACAGTTTGTGCAATGAATTATATTATATCCTAAAACAAGACTAAATAGCCCATAGTTTAAAAATATGTTCAATAGTAAGTGTTCAGTGGGTCAGATGTCAAATGTGATCTATTTAAAATGTAGAATAGATGAGCTAAATAACACATATATAATACACATTGATGGGAATTGAACCGTCGCCTCAGTCTTGCAAGTCCAAGATTGTCATAATGTACCACAAACCCAAATCACACTCCTTTTTTCATCGAAGCCGTTTGAGTAGCGTTAGCACACCGTGATTCCTCATCAACTACAGGCCTACACTTCAAATAATTATGAGAAAAATCCAACGTAAAGAGAGCACTTCCATTAGGAAATAGTCAACATGAAATTTCGTCTTCTACTGACACCTGCTGGTCAAATTGAATAGTTGCAAATATTGTGAACAAGTTGTCATCTAATTCTAATCCTAAACAATATGGCCATTCCAAGTCAAGTATTAAGACAATTAATCAGGTTTGTACTGCTTGATTGAACACATTCATCCCGTTCCAGTGCACTAAAACCTACTTCCCTTCAGGACCGTGTCAGCGAAGCAAAAAAACTTCCTTGAGTGACGCTGTTTCCCAGCATGCAATGCGAGCTAACGATTCACAATACTATTTCATCACAAACAAGGATGTAAAAAATAAAAAGGGACGAAAAATGAAACTTCAGGAACACCAACCATTGCAATACAAGCAGAACTGGGCCGAAGTGTTATTTAAGTTTTATATTATGTACACCATAATACAGCCTTCTGGTGGACAAGTCATACTATTTAAGCCGTGTCCTCCCATGGAACTTCCGTGGGTGGAAGCTCATCGTAGAGGTCACGTGCTGGTTGCACGTCACTCCAGCGATCACCTCGGGGAAGGTCTGAGACAAGATAGTTGCCCTTGCAGGTTATCTGATTCAGGTGAGTATATGGAAAACATAGGTCAATGTGGTCAGTCGTAACAAGAGAAGCTTGCTGGCAAAAATAATGCACTACAAGTGGATGTCACACTTTTTTTTTTTGTTTTGTATGAGCATTTAAAAAAAACAACATCATAATAATATGGATTTTGACCATGTATGTTTTGGAGTTCCCTGAAAGAGGTTAATATATATATATATATATGTATATATGTGCGTGTGTGTGTGTGTAACTTTAACTAACTTATCTATTTCTATCCATCTATCAAACTTACTATCTAGGGATCTATCTACTACTAACTCTCAAAAAACTAACAGACAACCAAGAGCATCAAAACCAACCTACTGCAATTCGTATATTTTAGTGTGTGTGGGGGGGGGGACAGTGAGCACAGTGATGGTTCCGCAGCATAAAGTGTATCTTCAGTCGTCGATGTATGTGTGGGAGTCCCTCGGGTTCAGCCCAGCTGATTTAGTGTTCGGTGAGAGGACCCTCGCGTCTGTTAAGGGGTAAGTGGCTTTCCGATGTTAAATGAGTAGAGAATAATGTGTTAGATTACGTCATTTTTTTCTTTTCGTGAATGCTTGCATCGTGCTTGTGAAACTGCTCACAAAACTCTTGTCGCCAGCCAGTCTAAAATGAAGCAGCAGTTTGACAAGAAAGCTGTGGCTCGAGTTTTTGAGACAGGCGACCGAGTGTTGGTATTGTTGCCGTTACCCCGTTCCCGTTTGCAGGCTCATTTTTCTGGTCCGTATGTCGTGGAGCGCAAACTTTCCGATACAGATTATGTAGTGCACACTCCTGATAGAAAATGATCGTCCCGCATCTGCCACGTCAAAATGTTGAAAAGTTCCGCCCGGTTCACACTGGACGTGGAAGCACCGCAAAGCGAAGCACCGCGAAGTGAAGCGCTGCGAAGCGAAGCGCCGAGCGCTTCCATTCAGCGCCCATGTTAATCAATCAGTGCACATTGCCCATTGGCGGAGGGAGGGCTCATTGAAAAAAAAAAAAAAAAAAAATCGGTGTTCCTTCGGCGCGCCTGGGAAACTCTGAAATTATGAATAACTTAAGCTCGTTTTTGTCCCATTTGCCTGCATCAGCCCGTCATGATATTGTTAAATTAATTGAGAGCCACCCACTATTGTTTTCTGACCACCCCCACCGTACGTCAGTTTTGCACCATGACATAGAAGTAGAGGGACATGCCACAACTAAGCAGCACGCACACAGAGTCAATTCTGGGAAGTTAAGAAAGAAGCTTTGGCTCTCCTTCTGACAGTGCTCATCTTGATGTTAATTTGGGGTCAGGTTTTTACAGATCATAATGCCCTCGTAGATGTGGTGGTCTCTGCTCCTGCAAGACTTCAATCTCCAGATTTGCCACAGGAAGGGGGGTTGATAATGTGTTGGCAGATGCATTATCATGTGACTAGCTGCGGAATTCTTATTTCGGGCGAACTGAGGTTTTTCTTGTTTAGTTTTGTTTGTAGGTATGTTAATAGGGTTTAGTTCTTAAGGGAGGGGGTGTTATGACCCACAGGTGGGTCTAGGTGCCTCTATCTTTGTATGTGTGTGTGTGTGTGTGTGTGTGTGAGTGGATGACGCCTTGCAGGTGTGGTCCTGGATGTCGGCTGCTGATTGGACGCGCCACGGCTGAGAAGGAGAAGCAGTCGAGCCAGCCTGACGGTCATCCCTCCTCCGCTCCCAACTCTGCAGTTAGTCACTTCTGAAATGGTGTTAGAGCACGCAGCCGTAGGGGTGGGCTGCCATTTTCTTTGTCCCCTCTTTTCTCCTGTTTATTAAGTATGTTGGGAGGTTAGCCTTTCTGTATTTGGCTTCTCTTTCTTTCTTTAGTTAGTTCTTTAGGCGAGCTAGTTGGAGTTTGGTTTATTATTTTGGCCTGGGCCCACCCTGAAGCCTTTGCTGCCCACCGGTTAAGTTGTTTTGTTTATTTAATTTACTGATTAATAAAATGTTTTTTGTTGAAACTGCCAACTGCAGTGAAAAATGAATGAGGCTTGGGAGTGGGGGAAGGTGTCCCACACGTTGCGTCTCGGTCCCCCTCGACGGGACGTAACACAGAGTTTTCGCCGTGACAGCAGGTTGAGCTCCTACCGTGTTACAGGTGACGTCGTCACGTTAGCCTGTTCCATCCCTGCTAAATTCTTGAAAGAACTACCATAAGTAAACTTTTAAATTATAATACACTCTACACTAATTGTAATTTCCTTCCAGTGGTTCTATATTGCAACAGTTGACGGCTCATATCAGCAGATAAGCAGCAACAATCTGGGCATTGCGGGTGATTCATAAATGTGTCATTTCTTATTAATTAGCCCATAAGTGTTGTACACCAGTGTGACACCAAATGCTTGTTGCTGACAGCAGTGAAGAAATGACACTCTAGTGGTTCTGCACATTAGTATAAATAGAGTGATTCTCTATCATTACATCACAGGACGGCGGCACTCTGACAGATTCCATGAACCTGGACACTGATGATCCAGACTCCGGTCCAGATGACACAACGGGCCACAGTGGAAACGGGTCAGAACATGGGACTGGCTGCTGAAAGGATACAGGTAGGTGGCGCTGTCATCCCAAGTTGTGTGGTGTGGAGGATCAGGGCCAAAGTTCCAGATGCTCACAGATGTGACTGTGGATTCAGGAGGAGTGTTTGAAGGCTGGACTCCCAACAGTGATTGGCTGCTGAGGACCTCTCAATCACAATCAGGTTTTTTAGTGGCTGTGAGATTGAAAGTGAGTGAACATCATTAAATAAAGAGCTCCTGCAGGGTCCCAATTTGACAAGTACACTGCTAGGTGTGCTGCTTCGTTTTCGCCAAGGCCCTGTAGCATTCATGACTGACATTGAGGGAACGTTTCATCAAGTAAGAGTTTCCAACCAGGATGTAAACTTCTTACGCTTCCTCTGGTGGCCAGATGGGGACATTACAAAGGACCTACAAGAGCACAGGATGCTGGTCCATATCTTTGGGGCAGTGTCATCCCCAAGCTGTGCTTCATTCGCCCTGCTGAAAGCAGCTGACGACAATCAGCATGACTTCCCAGCCGAGGTTATAAACACTGTTGGTCAAAATTTCTACGTGGATGATTGTCTAAAGGCCGTCAGCACGGCGGAACAAGCAATACATCTGTACCAGCAGCTAACAGACCTGTGCGGTAGAGGTGGATTTAAGCTCAATAAGTGGGTGAGCAATCATCGCTCGGTGCTGGCCGCCATTCCTGAAGAGCAGAGAGCTAAAGAGGTAAAAACACTTAACCTTGACAGAGACCAGCTCCCTATGGAGAGGGCCCTTGGAGCTCAGTGGGATGTACAGCAAGATACATTCACATTCAGCATCAGAACCAAGCTGGGATGGGATGAGGAAATCCCTCAGGTCATGGTACATCCCATATATAGTTTTTCAAGCGCCAAACTACAACAAAGGAACTCATCTATAACAAATCTACAACCTTGTAAGGGCAAAATCTACTTGTTTTAATTCTGATTAATAAACTAAAGCTTATTCGATTATCATTATGTTGTTTTTTTTTAAACGCTCATACAAAACAAAAAAAGTGGAGGGAGAGTAGTCTGAATCGGGTTCTGGAGCATTGCTCTACCTCATCCATCGCACTCATTAGCGTCACATCCACTTGTAGTGCATAATTTCCGCCAGCAAGCTTCTCCTGTTAGACCTTCCCCGAGGTGGTTGGTGGGGTGACGAGCACCCAGCACGTGACCTCTACGATGAGCTTCTACCCATGGAAGTACCATAGGAAGACACGGATTAAATAGTATGGCTTGTCCACCAGAAGGCTGTATTATGGTGTACATAATATAAAACTTCGGCCCAGTTCTGCTTGTATTGCAATGGTTGGTGTTTCATTTTTCGTCCCTTTTTATTTTTTACATCCATGTTTGTGATGGAATGGTATTGTGAATCACTAGCTTGCATTGCATGCTGGGAAACAGCGTCACTCAAGGAAGTTTTGGCTTCGCTGACACGGTCCTGAAGGGAAGTGGGTTTTAGTGCACTGGAACGGGATGAATGTGTTCAATCAAGCAGTACAAACCTGATTAATTGTCTTAATACTTCACTTGGAATGGCCATATTGTTTAGGATTAGAATTAGATGACAACTTGTTCACAATATTTGCAACTATTCAATTTGACCAGCAGGTGTCAGTAGAAGACGAAATTTCATGTTGACTATTTCCTAATGGAAGTGCTCTCTTTACGTTGGATTTTTCTCATAATTATGTGTAATGTAGGCCTGTATCTGCACACAATTTGGAATTCGTCCCAGCGCCCTGAGCTGTAAATTTGGACGGTGTAAAATGAAAATGGCCATCTGCAGCAGAATGAAAGTGAGATTGCATTGTCCAGGTAGGAGGACAGCAGTCAGTCATGTTTCACCTCCAGTCAACACGCAGTGGTTCACATGAAGGTCCAAGAGGCCTACAGACCTACACTGAGTCTGGACGTGGCAATACAGTTGGATCGTTGTCTTTGTTGTGTTGTTTGGTCATTGTGATCCAATGTAATGTGAGAGAAGGACGAGTGCAGTTATATTGGAGTGAGTTTTTTAGAGTGTAATAGAAGTTATAATGCAGAGTCTGTTTTTATGAAATGTTCTATCACCTGGCATCCATCCATCCATCCATCCATCCATCCATCTTCTACTGCCGTATCCGGAGCAGCAGCCTCAGCAGAGACCCCCAGACTTCCCTGGACCCAGTCACCTCCTCCAGCTCCTCCAGTGGGACCCCAAGGCTTCCCAGTCCAGCCCAGAGACCTGGTCAGCACTACTCTGACTCCCTGAGTCCCTGCTGCTCAGGTGAGGCTTCAAAGATCTGGCTGCACCTGATTGGACGGTCGTGGAGGATCTCCTTGGTCTCCTTGGTCTTCTTGGTCTCCAGCTGTTTGACCTCATGCTCTCTGTTGACCTCCTCACTCAGTCCCTCAGTGATGTAGAGCTCAGTGTAGATGCTGTTGAGGAGAGTTTGACTTCCTGCTTCTTCACCTTCAGTCACACGTTCACATCTCCTCTCCAGACTGATCTTGTGCTGCTGTAGAAGCTCCTGCAGACCACCAACTTCTGGAGCTGAGAGAAGGTTGGAGAAGAAGTGTGACAGTGTGAGCATCATTTTCTGTCCACGACTTGAAGCTGAAAGCATCCAAACTCCATTTTTCAGCTGATGTGGTGAAGCTGCTGTTGTCTGACCGTTTGCTCTAAATGTCCTCTAGTGGATCTTCTGACTGGAGTTCCTGACCACGGTTATAATAGTTAACGAAAACGAACAAAATAACGAAAACTTCAATTGAAAAAAAACAATTGTCACGTTCCCAGGGGTTAGGATTTTGGTACCTGCCTCGTTGGGCTTCGAAGCGAGCAGAGCTGAGACCATAAGGGTGACGTAGCAACGTTCAGGACACTGATTGGCCAAAGGCAGTCTTTCACGAAAGACCAAAACCGCCATTTTTAAATGCCTCGCGTGTGGATTTTTACATTAACACGTATTAAAAACTGAAAAGCTTATGAAACTGTACCATGGGTGAACAAAGAACTACAGACGTTTCTGTTCTCTGTGGCCGAAGAAAAAGCACAATGCAGACAGTTGTGCAGAAAGTTTAGTGTTAGCTAAAATATCGGGCACACAGACGTACATATCATGTATACATTTCTTTCCATTGTAACAGGTGCTACAAGATCTGCAATCCATTACCTAGAATTGGTTTTCCTTAAACTGATGTACAGGATTACTAATCTGACTTTGATGGGCAAATTTGACAACAGAATACAATTATGAAGCACTAAAACACAGGACCACAAAACAATTAAATGCATGATGAAATAATGATATGCTTTGTTAAATGAAATAAAATGGCATTTTCAACTAAGCAATAAAATAGTCGGTGGTGCAGTGGTTAGCGCTGCCGCCTCACAGCAAGA
>NW_027466074.1:3480000-3545000 GCF_046127955.1 Nelusetta ayraudi
GCGAGGTGTAATAGATTGTGGAATCTTAGTAGACCTTAGTAGATGCACGCTGCTGAGAGTGGCAGCGATCAGCTCCGATGACCGTGGTGCTTGTAAATAAGGCAAATGCGCCATCTAGTGGGATGCAGCATGTTTATTCGTGTTGGAGCAATGACAAGTACTACTAACAAAACAAAAGATGCACAGGGTAAAAAAAATAATCATAAACTCAAGCCCAACAAAGATAACAGATGGTAATAACTGTAACATTACATAGTAATGATTACTAGTACTACCAAAATTTCTATATTTTACTTTTCAATTCCAACTTGAACTATTCATCCCCTTTTTTCAGCAGCCATTAAGACAAAAGGATGACACTTATGCATTGCATCAAACTGTGATGCACAAAATAAATTAAATTAAATCAAAACAATAAATAAAGTGTGCATTAAACAGGGGGCAGTGCAGTACAGAACAGGACTCAAATGATATAGTGCAGTTAGGCAGTATAGCCTATAACAGCTGTTTAGCATCCATAGTAATTCACAGTCAGTGCCATAATCATCCAGTCAGTGTCATATTCATCCATAGTCAGTATAATATATATGATATCGCGCAGACCCTCGTCCTCCACCACATTAATTGGCCTGCAAGCCGTAGCCACACCCATTTAGCCCCCGCTGTTGAAAGTTGGCGTGTGGTGGACGCGGCCAGTGGTCTCCGTGCCACACCATCCAACGTGGTTTGCTTTACCTCAGAAGGGGGCGGAGGGCTCTCCACGTCAGCTGTATGCTTCGCAGACAAGTGAAACGTAAGACTGCTCGTACTCCGGTGGAAACTAAATACAGCTTTACAGTAAATGCATATCACTTTTGTCCTGTCAAGACTGCCATCTGGCAGGGTTTTGAAGTGGAACTTTCCATTTACAATTGACGCCTTATCCATGTTAGTCCTTCCTAGTGCTCATCTACGCTCAGTGTCTTTTTCTTTTTTTTTGTTGTGCTTACAAGCCGGCTGCAAGCGTGTGACTGTGTGCTGAGTCAATTCATTTCCCGTTTCCACAATCTACGGAGCGGCCAAAGGTTCAAAAAGCACCGTGTGCGTTAATCGCGCAATGAAAAAAATTGTTGGCGATAAAGCGACGTTGACACCTTTACTTTTTATATGAAGAAACGGATCAAATTTTTCCAACCAATTGTTCGCCACTTCTTTGAACTTGTGGATAAATGCTGTGCATCCCACATGGAACGCCAACCTTCCTCTGATATTTCCATGCTTAGTTCTTTCTGGCATTTGGCTTTGATGTATCCTGCGTTTGTTGCTGTTCTGTTTCTGAAGGCCCTGATAGATTTTAGAAATTATTTTTCTCTTCATCTTTTTACAGGCTTCGATCAGAATATCTATCACTATATTGCCCTCTCCAGATGATGTTGGTTTGATTTTTTTATCATAGTAATCTCTTAATTGCATGTATCGAAAGAAATCTTCCCAAATCTGGGATCAAGAGAAGGCCACATTAGTAGTTTCCCTCCATATGGTTTTCTTTTACCATCTTACTCCAGATAGTCGGTGTGTGCTTAATAATTTCATTTTGGCTTTGTTGAGCTGATTTAGTTCTTATGTCTCCTACTAATACCAGTGTGAGAGTCGTTTCTCTGCCGGCCTCTATCTATTTCCATCGTGCCTGATATTGAGGGCAGCATGTACACATGTAACTTGTTGCCTGTGTATTTACCATAGGTTTCTATTATCAACATCAAATGAGGTAATGTTCTGTCCGGGTCTTGGAGAACCAAAATAATATCATCAGCAAAAAGCCCTGTTAGATGTCCCTGCTCTCCTATATGTATTCCTTTTAGATTGTTACTTTGTCTGATCATTTGTGTCAGCAGCTCAATGAACATAGCAAACAATGTAGCGCTAAGGCAACATCCTTGACGAGTACCATTAATCTTTATCCTTGCCGTAGGTTCTTGGTAGAGACCTTGAATACACTGTATTAACTTTTCTTGGAACCCCAGTTTCCCAAGAACTTGATACAGAAATCTCCAATTCACACAGCCAAGGCTCACCAGTAACAGCTCGCAGGCCCTGCTTTTGGATCTGATCTATTATGTATAGGACCCGTCTAATGTCTTCTTGAGTCTGCCTACCTGTTAAAAAAGCTGACTGATTGGAAGTCCATCTCGTCCCCTTAAATTTCAAAGCGTAACGAACCTGTGTAGCCCGAGGAATTTTATTATAGTTTATTTCCTAGGGTGCAACTCCCCAGGTGCCGTTGTCAGGCAACCCCCCCCCCCCCCCCCATTTTCCTTTCTACCCACCATCAGAATTGTCTCCACCTCCGCCAGACCCTCCCCCTTGCCGTAGGTTCTTGGTAGAGACCTTGAATACACTGTATTAACTTTTCTTGGAACCCCAGTTTCCCAAGAACTTGATACAGAAATCTCCAATTCACACAGTCAAGGCTCACCAGTAACAACTTTTGGAGCTGATCTATTATGTATAGGACAGTCCTAGGGCTGGACGATATAGAAAAAAAGCATATCGATATAAAAAAAAAGTCATATTGATCGATATCGATAATTATCAAAAAAATGTAAAACATATTTTAATTGCAGCGCTGGATGTTTTATACTATTACTTCATGACAGACTTTTAATAAAGAACACACGAGCACTGAATTCAAATTCAAACTTTTATTCAACCACCTTTTTTAAACACAACTGAATTGTTTGTTTGTTTTTATTATTATTATTATTATTATTATTATTATTATTATTATTATTATTATTATTATTATTATTTATTTAGTTATTTATTTAAAAAAAATAGGCTGAGATAGGGCTCGAACGTGCGACTTGACCAGAGGTCTGAAGTTGTGGCGGTTAACAGCTCGTTTTGCACTGATTCCCTGCACTCGTTGTACAGACGAGGAAGAGCTGTGTTTGAAAAATACTTGCAGTCTGGAACTTCATATCGCGGGTCAAGAGTGGCGAGAAGCTGTTTGAAGCCAAGCTTTTCAACGGTGGTTATGTGCAGCATATCCCTCGCTATGAAGCATGTTACTACATGGGTGATGTCCTTATGGCGCTTGGACGCTTTGTCGTATTTACTGCAAGAAGTCCAGTTTGGTCTGCTTTACTTGCTTGGTGCTGGCGCTGGCAGCGGATTCCTCCGACAACGTGGAGCCGCTGGGTCTGCGTTTGCGATTGGTTGGAGGAAGAAATGACCGTAATATTAAGCTACATGATTGGCTATGATGAAAAAGGAAGTGAAACTTTTTCTATCAAACTTTTTATCGACCCCTTTTTTCCCTATCGCAGCACACGTCTATCGATCGATATATATCGTTATCGAATTATCGTCCAGCCCTAGACGGTCCCGTCTAATGTTATCTTGAGTCTGCCTACCTGTTATAAAACCTGACTGATCCTCATCTATCAAGTCCGGCATAAAACTTTCAAGTCTTTTTGAGATGATTGAAGTAAAGATCTTCTAGTCAACATTTAAGATTGAAATGGGCCTATACGATTCACAAAGTTCCTTATTTTTCCCTTCTTTTGGAATAACTGGAATGACAGCCTCTTTCCATGAGGGAGGCCGTTTGCCCTCTGTCAGAGTCAGATTAAAAGAATTTAGGAGTATCGGGGTTAATTCTTCTCCAAATGTTTTATACCACTCACTAGGAAACCCATCACTACCTGGCGCTTTGGTTGATTTTAAGCCTGCTAATGGCAGCATCTATTTCTTTTTTGGTTATACTGGAAATTAGTTTTCTATTTTGCACATCTCCAATGGCTGGTAGGTCCAATGAGTCAAGGAAGTCTTTCATCTCACAATCTTCTTTAGCCGTGGGTTGGGTATATAGATTTTCATAGTAATCTTTAAAAACCCTCTCTATTTCTTCAGGTTCAAGTAGTAGCTGTTTTGTTAATGGGTCTCTAATTTTACATATTGCATGAGAAGCTTGCTGGGCCTTTATTCCTCTTGCTAAATATTTGGTTGATTTACAGCCTGATTCATAGTGGGTCTGTTTAATGAATTTCAGCTTTTTCTCAACATCTAGCCTCAAGACATCGTCTATTTCCCTTCTGACACCGATTATTTGTTGTGACACTGTATCGTCCTTATTGCTTTTGTGTTGCTGTTCCAGAGTTGTTCATTGGTTTACCAGCTTCTTGTAACCTTCTTCTTTATGTGGCAGGTGGGTTTGCCCCCACCTTCGCGTCATCAATCACACCTGCGCCGGAGTGCAATCTTTGCGTCCCTCAGTGCGTTTACATGGTACTAGAGAAATTTGAATTATTGCCTTCGTCCGATTATGATCGGAGTTTGAGAACTCCGATTGGAATCGGAGAACTCCGATTGAGACACCCAGATAATGCGATTGGAATTCTAATTTCTCGGCCATGTATACGCCTTAGTCGGACTATTAACTGGACAACCTAAGTGCACACGCGCCACCGCACAACTACGTCGTCTAACAAAACAGACGGCGTGAAACAACCAGCAAACGCAAATAAGAATGTTGACATTTGGAGAGAGGATGAGACAGGGGCGATGCTTTCTCTTCTAAAAGAGATGGACATATTAAAATAACACACAACAGAGACCTTTTTTAAAAGGGTAGCGCAGCAAATGCAGGGCTCCGGCTTTGCGCAGCCCTGAACAAATACGTATTTGTTCGTATTTATATTTCTACCTTTTCGTTCACATTTTTTGTAAGTTAGAAGAATTTCAACTTGTAAATAAAAGCACAGCAAAGAGATGTTTTTCTGATTTGTTTTTATTTTGAGAATTTCGCTGTTATTCTGCTGGAAACGGCGTGCAGCGGCACAAGCTTCCTCCACGGTCGGCACTTTAATGAGCGTGTGTATAACTGAAGACACCGTTCCTTTGCAAAACCTGTACACAAACTCTCCCACCAATTTGCGCAGAACCCGCATCCAACAAGAACGAGAGTTTCGGGTCCGTGGCGACGGCACAAAGCGTAGCATCGAAGACATTGTGTTGTTGTAGCCCTCCAACAGCAAACAACCTTCTTGAAATAGGGTACAGCTTATCTGCAAAGTAAGTAACATGTACATTATGAACTATCATTCTATATCATAATGATGTAATATGTCAACCGAAAGCAGCTGACCAGCTGAAAAGGCTCACTCCACCCCCTACTGTTGGGAGGAGGACACGTTCCCGTCAGTAATTCAAATTTCTCAGCTGCATGTATAGGGGGACAAGGTGAGAACTCCGATTGGACGAGAAAACCAAATTATTGCTTAGTCCGATTAAGCTCTGCATGTAAACGCACTGATTACACCTGCGCCAGAGTGAAGAGTGAAAGCAGCTCTTTTAAAAACAAGCGCAGGCTGGAGTCAGCACTCTGTCCTCTGGCGTGTCCACGCTGAGAACTCTGTCCTTCGCAGTTCTTAGCATTTCGGCTAGCAATCCCAGAGCGGGCTGGGCCATAAGCGCAGCTGGAGGAGGAACCCTAGCGGGTGCCCGTTCATCGGGAGGTGGTGCTGTGTGTGCGTGATCGTTGTGCATTCACCGCTTGGCTGTTAAAGCTGAAGCCCCCCTCCCCCTCTCCTCCTCTGGCGCTCGGCGGGGAGGCAGCGACTCGGAGCGACTGCACCCAGGCAGTTTTGTTTTGTGTGTGTGTGTGTGTGTGCGAAGAATAAATAAAAGTTTTCCTTTCGTTCTAACTGTTTAACGCTTGCCTCGGTGTCTCAAGGTATTAGTATGTTAATTTTGTTCTCTTTTCTTTAGGACAGGAGTTGGCGTAGCGTGAATTTTGGTTTGTAGTGATTCCCTTAGCTTTGTTTATTCCCTTTTTTGAGTTTTCTTTGGTTTCTTTGGCCATGTTCCCCTTATTTTCTTATGTTGAACAGTCTTTTTGGTATGGTACTTATTTCCTTGACACTCAGGCAGCTAAACCTGGTCTATTTTAAATTGTTGTCAAATAAAGCTGTTTCATTGGAAGTTCGTCTCGTCCTCTTAAATTTCAAAGCGTAACGAACCTGTGTATCCCGAGGAATTTTATTATAGTTTATTTCCTGGGGTGCAACTCCCCAGGTGGCATTGTCAGGCAACCGCCCCCCAATTTTCCTTTATACCCACCATCTGAATTGTCTCCACCTCCGCCAGACCCCCCCCCTCGCCACATCTAGTCTTTTTTTGATAGGCTGCCCTCGCTATTAACCTCCCTCTCATCACAGCTTTAATTGTGTCCCACAGTATGGTAGTGTCTACTGGACTATCTATGTTCTCCTCCATAGAGCATTTAATCTCTTTCTTAACCTCCTCCAGTGTTTTTGGATTATTTAGCATACCCACATTTAATCTCCAAAGTGTGTTTTTCTTCCTCTTATTTAGACAAATAATAAGGTAATTAATACTGTGTCAGTACAAGTCAGTCGTTCCTATTTTACCTTCCTCTATTCTGTATCTGTCTGTAATGTTAATAAAAAAAAAATAGTCCTCTGTAACGGGTGGAGGTCCCTCCAAACATCAAACATCCCGAGTTCGGCTAGAGAGACGTTGACAAGTTTCGACAGGCGGGTCTTACTTCTGTTGCCATTAGTTGGGTCGAGTTTAGCTTTTAAATCATGTTGATTTAGCTCTTGCTGAGAGAGATGTGTTTCCTGTAGATCAGGCATGGCCAAACTACGGCGTGTCTCTGTCCGGCCCGCGTGAAGGCAGTCAAAAATCTAACCTAACTTAGAAATGACACTTGAACCTGCAATGAGTATTTTAGTCGTTCTAAATGAGTCCAACGTTAGAAAAAAAGGAGCGACCCGGACTTCCCACAGTCTCTTTTCTATTAACATGGGAATTCAATTTTAATAATTTGTCAACTAAAAACACCGGTCATACTAGAACATCCCTACCAGCTTTCTTCCCTTTATTCTCTGAATTTAATCAAAGAATCTTTGAAACTCTTGTAGCTTTTCTCTGGCTCGTGTCGCTGCTGATGCGTAGCCCCTCCAGGATCCCTCCTTGCACTGCCACTCCGTCGTAGTGCGGGGCACCGAGTGCCGCAGGCCCCTCCGCACCCGTCGCCACCGCCGTCTTCTCCGCCAGGCCGCGTGTCGCCAATTCCTCCTTTACCTCCTCTGCGCTGTTGTAGGTTCGAGTTCCCGTATCCCAGTGGGTCTTCATCTTGGTGAATGGTGTCTGGAAGCGGATGCCCTTCTCCTTCAGGATTCTTTTAGCAGTGTTGTACTCCTTTCTCTTTTGGACCATCTCTGTCGCGTAATCGTGATGGAATGACGGTACTTTATTCCCCAGTTCTATTTTCTTTGTCCATAGCTCTCTCAGGACCCTCTCTTTGGTAGTAAATTCCAGAAAGTTAACAATGATGGGTCTCGGTTGGGCACCGTCCGCTGGTTTCTGTGCAAATGAGCGGTGTGCTCTCTGAATTTGGAAATTAAAATGTGCTGGCAGGTGCAGTTCGCTTTTCAGCAGGTCTTCCACAAACTTGGCCACAGATTCTCCCTCCTCTCCTTCAGTGACTCCATAGATACGTAGGTTGTTTCTCCTCGGCCTGGACTCCAGGTCAGTTAACTTGTCCTGAAGAGCTTTTTGTTCTCTCAGTGATATGACCAGAGCGTCATTAGCTTCCTGTGCCCAACGTTCTAGCTTTTCAATCCGCGACTCAGCCTCGTTGATCTTGCCGGTCTGGAGCTCCTGTTCGGTGATGACTTTCGCAAGTTGTTGATTTATTTCGTCTTTGAAGTCGTCCAAGTCTTTTTCCACGTCGTTCCTCAGTGTTTCTCCAAACGTGCGAAGGACTTCTTTTGATTCCGTTTTTAAATCCCGTATCTCCTTGCTAATAATTTCTATGTCTGAGCCCTTTTTCGCGTCGTTAGTCACGAGGAGTTTGTTTCGCCATCTCCCTCTGTTTCAGAGCAAGCTGGTAGTTCCGCCATATTGTCTGTTACCGTGTTTCTGTTTTGGTTGAATGGAGTTTTCCTTCCCATTCCAACGTTCCCCTGATCACTTTGTAGTTAATATGATATCTGACAATAGTCATTCAAGTTTTCGGGGAGTTTTTACCCTAGACGGTCGAGAGCCCTGGTGTCGCGCAGTCTACCGCTTTATGGCCAAACCAGAAGTCCCTTCCCTCTAGCCTTTTCAAGGGGGAGGTGGCTAGACTCGGCTCTTGTGGGACGAGAAGCAGAAGGCCTGTCCGATCGGGGGGGAAGATGAGATCACATTTTTGTGGGTCAACACAAACTCATCTGCGAGGACAGCAGCCTTGGACAATGACAACACTTTCTGTTCATTCAAGAACATTACCACCTTCTCTGGCAAAGAGTCTTTAAAATCTTCTAAAAGAACGAGCTCACGGAGTGACTCAAAGTCATTTTTGACATCATTAGCTGCACACCATTTATCAAAGAGGTTGCTTTTCTCCCATGCAAACTCGACAAAGGTTTGACCACTAGATTTTCTATGGTTCCTAAATTTTTGCCGGTAGGGCTCAGGAACAAGCTCATAAGCAGGAAAAATTGCTTCCTTTCCAACATCATATTGCAGGCTGTCTTCTAAGAAAAGAGCAGACACCAACTCCTGTGCTTTTCCCACCCGCTTGCATTGGAGAAGGACAGGCCACATGTCTCTTGGCCAGTTGAGTGGCGAAGCTATTCGCTCCAAGGCACTGAATTATGAATTCTGTACCTACCTACAACCCCCCCTTCCGTGGCCCGCCGACTCAATGCAGGTCTGTCATGTGGCCCGTTGCTAAAAAAGTTTGCCCACCCTCTATACAGACAGTGAGTTGGAGCAAACTCGTAAGCACTACTTCCAGATGGCCCGCACTGCCAGTGAGGGGAAATGTGTCATGTTCAAAGAGCTGAGATGCAGGCTGGTGAGAAACACTGTCACCAGCATGATTTCTATCTTGAGAGCCAGTCAGCAAGGAGAGGGGGTCCGGTACCCTTCTAAGCATGAAGTCACTGCAATGGCTAAAAGACTAGTGGAGTATTATCCCATGCTGAAGGATTAAGACAAAACAATGAAACATGTAAGTGATTATATTATTTTGCGCACTTAGATTTTGAAGCGTGTGGTTATTTTTGGCTGATACTTTTTTTTATCTGTGCATGTTCACTTTCCATCTTTATTTGTTCTTTCAATGAGTGAAATTTTATTTACCACAGGCGAGCACTTACAAGAATCTTCACAAGAGATTCACCAGAGAGGGGCCACAAGAAGAAAAGGCATCGCATTGACTTCTAAGCAAGTGACCAAGACGAAGATCATGATGCAGACTCAATTGGTGGATCAACAATTATTTTGTGTCACACACCAGGGCGCAGTTCTGATAATGGCCACACTTCACGTAAGTAGAAACATGTCCATTTTAATAATAATGATAATGTATGAAAGCTAGGCAATGTTATGATAGTTTTGGATATCATGATATATCACAGGCATTTTTACATTTGAATTGTCATTTGATATATTTTGATGCTCCAAACAATTTCATCCATTTGACTGATTTACTGATTTGTCTCCTCCATTTCATCAGCCAAAGATGGTCTGACAGCACAGGCCAGACATTATCAGACCCTGCAGGAGCTGTACAAGAAACCAAAACCCAACCAAGATGCTGTCTCCCAAATTCTTGACCTGCAGTTTCAAGCAAGAAGATCCTTCATCGATAGTGATGTTCTGAAAGAACAGGACAAGGCCAACAAAGATCCTGGATGCATATCCATGTGTCAAGGATCTTTATCATGTAAGTGATTAACTTGTTTTGGTTTATGATGAAAAGCAAGCATTTTTGTAGATTTTAACATTGACTTGCATTATAGGCGATGAATGAGCTGCGGCGCATTCTGGATTAGGGCAACAGAAAATTCATTGATGAACTAAAAAAAGAGATGGGAAGACTTCTGCACCAATGTGTAATTTTATGGTGTTTGGAAAAAAAATGAAGTGATGAAGCCACGCATAACGCTGGTTGTAGTTCAGTAGAGTCATTTTGCTGTGTCTCTAATTGACTGTGTAGCTGTTTCCTTGGACATAGGATGGTTTATGTTGCGCTGAATGAATAGATGCAGAATGGTAATACTCTTCATGCTGAAAAAATAAGATTTTTTTGTGATCAACACAAACCTAATAAGACTCATTTTTAGGAAGACTAACTTTGAACTCAAAGTTGATTTGTTCTATTCCAGTGGAATATTCCATCGCGCTGCTCAGGGCACTCCCCACACTCTTTCCTTCACCAAGTCCACCACCGAAGAAGCTGGGACATGCCAGTGAGGCACTGCTTCATGTCATTCAGGTGAAAGTTTGTTTGCATTTTCTCACATTCAACACTTCATAGTTCCATGCATGGATGTGGCGTTTCCTTCTTCTTTTTCAACAGAAGATCCCACAATGTACTCGCAGAAGAGGTCTTTCTGCACTCCTGTGTTGCTGTTTGATGGGACCCGCTGTCTCATCTGTCTTGGAGACACTCCCGCCACCACGCTTGCCAAGGAAGACTTGAGTGACGGTCTGCTTCATCTGATGGATTACTACTATACCCTGCACCTCACATATCCAAAAGTGTGTGGCAACCCTTCTCTCTGTCATTCAGACAGAAGTGCTACAGGACACTATCCATGAGTGAGACACCACAGCCTCATACAAAAAAGACCATGGCAGAATGGAAAGATTTTATTGGGGAGTAGAGCTGTGTACTAGGCATAGGTAGTGATACACTCCCCCAAACATGTTATCAGTGGTGATAGGAACACAACACTATATGCTGTCCCCATACTGTTTTTGTTTTTTTTGTGTAACTGAGTGTCAGGGAATCTGAATCAATATTCAATAATGATGACGGTGAATATTGTAACAATTGTTACTTGCGTTCTAGAAATGATTGCTTGAGATTGTTTTAAGATGCAATGCCTTTGTGACGTTTTTATTACAAGGCAGTGAAGGCACTGTCAGCAATTTAAGTGAATAAATAGTTGTTGACAATATTAATTCTGTTTGATTAATTATTTTTTTGGGGGGGGAGTGGGCGTAGGGGGGGGGTGGATGCTTTGTCTCATTTTGAGAAAAAAAAAAGCTCATATTGTGAACACTTAAATTAAGAAGAATTGCACTGTTAGTAGGTCTGGTTTTAAGATCTTTTCATTCAAATTAAGAAAGAAGCAAACGTGAAAAAAGAATTGAGAAGCTAGTATCAAGTTTATTTGACTTAGTACAGTCCTTGGAATGAGTGCTTTACTGTTTTAAGAGTTTTTCCATTCTTCAAATGCCTAGATATATCGTCTTATTTTAAGAAATCTTACCAAGTCTAAATATCTTACTGCATTGGCAGATAATTTGACTTGTTTCTAGCCTGTTCTTTCTCAATTTAAGTGTTTGTTTCTTAGATATATTTTGCAGTGTGTGGACACCGAGGGGAGCTCTAGAATTGGCTCATTCAACCAACCAACGAGCCAATCAGCAGTGGCGTCACAGGCCCTCCTCCTTCTTTGTTCTCTCTCTCACTTTGACTTCTGCACTGGACAGCCAGGTTTGTGGAGGGAAGGTTGGAACAAAGTAAGGACGGGGTACCCCATACATTCATGTACGTAGAGTCACTAAGTCTTAAACTCACCAGGTTTGTATCGCATATCGATAGCCCTAATGCCACACAAGTCTATGAGGGTCCAAGGTCAACTTTGTCCGAGAGACATGGGGCCACTTTCAGGTTCATCAGGATCCTTCAGGACACACCCACGCCAAATTTGGGGCTTCTAGCCCATGAGGAACCCCAAAACCCTCACTCTAATTCCAGCATTATCGCTAACCCTAATGACAAGTCTATGAGGGTCAAAGGTCAACTTTGTCCTAGAGACATGGGGCCACTTGCTTTTTCATCAGCAGCCCCCAAGAAGCGCACACGCCAAATTTGGGGCTTCTAGTTCTTGAGGAACCCCAAAACCCTAACCCTAGTTTCAGCCTTATCGTTAACCCTAATTCAATGCAAGTCCATGGAGGTCAAAGGTCAAATTTGTCCCAGAGACATGGGGCCACTTTCAGGTTCATCAGGATCCTCCAGGACACACCCATGCCAAATTTGGGGCTTCTAGCCCATGAGGAACCCCGAAACCCTCACTCTAATTCCAGCCTTATCGCTAAACCCTAATGCAGTGCAAGTCTATGAAGGTCAAAGCTCAACTTTGTCCGAGAGACATCAAGTGTTTTTTTCATGAATCATTCATAAATGTTAAGAGTTTGCTTTGTGGCGAATTCACAATAAAAATACATTGACACTGTCAAAGATGGACTCAAGCACTATTATTGAACTATACTGTATTTTTGAGTGATGTGCTTTTGACAAGCGCTGCGCACAGGAGGCCCATTTGTTTTTGTTTTTTTGAAGGGGGCCCAAAATTCCTGGCGGCGCCCCTGAGCGTTCATCTCCAGCACCAAGGCAGTGGAGCTGCCGGCCACGAGAGAAAAATTAACCAGTCCATTGAAACCATTTGTTTGGTCTAGTGAGTGGCAACAGTCCTTTGAGGATCTTAAGTGCCTTCTCAGCTGTAACCCTGTCGTGTCTGCTCCAAATTTTTCCTCATTGGCTAGAAGCCCCAAATCTAGCGTGGGCGCTTCTTGGGGGCTCCTGATGAAAAAGCAAGTGGCCCCATGTCTCTAGGACAAAGTTGAAAATTCACCCCATAGACTTGCATTGAATTAGGGTTAACAATAAGGCTGAAACTAGGGTTAGGGTTAGGCTTAGCTGAAATTAGGGTTAGGGTTTCGGGGTTCCTCAAGTACTAGAAGCCCCAAATTTGGCGTGGGCGCTTCTTGGGAGCTCCTGATGAAAAAGCAAGTGGCCCCAAGTCTCCAGGACATAGTTGAAAATTCACCCCATAGACTTGCATTGAATTAGGGTTAACAATAAGGCTGAAATTAGGGTTAGGGTTTCGGGGTTCCTCAAGTACTAGAAGCCCCAAATTTGGCGTGGGCGCTTCTTGGGGGCTCCTGATGAAAAAGCAAGTGGCCCCATATCTGTACGACAAAGTTGAAATTTCACCCCATAGACTTGTATGGCATTAGGGTTAGGGTCCAAGAGTACACATACACATTTTCTTTTGCTTTATTGATTTAAGCTCATCGTCTCCAGCTGCAAAGGTACAGAAACCTTTCTGTGTTTTGATGTCGTGTGTGAGAAAACATCACTTTTTTCTGTAAACTTGTGTTATCATTGTCCTTCATTGAAAATGACACAATCTTTCATTTCATTGTTCAGATGCCGAACACCAAGGCATTCCGTCGCTCTCTGGCCATGAAACGACGCCTGGAGCAAAAACGGGATTGGACACCTTTTCCACCTCGGAAGGACTTTGAACGTCGTGAGTACTTCCACGTTCATGATTTCATGTTCTGCCTGTGTTGTTATGTTGTATTCCAAATAAATCTTACAAAAACATATTTAGATTTTTCTTTTTTGTCAATTTACACAGGGCGCGGTACTGGTCAGCGACCTGGGTGCGAAGATGGCCCGTTTTGCTCCTGACTGACAAAACAGTGCAAGTTCGTTCTTAAGGCCCAGCAACCAGACAAGAAGGTATGGGTCGTGATTTTGTCAAGCCACGAGTTTCTTTATGTTTTTGTTCTGGTGGTGGGAGACTCACATCTCTGTCCACTTGTGGATGGTTTTGTGTTCTCGCCCCGGGCAACAACCTTGAACACGGGCTTGTAACAGACTCCGCCCAGGATTTTGCTGCGCTACTGGCAACTGTGTTGGACCGCTGGCCCAAGGTTTGTTTATCTGCTGTGACAAACAAATTTGAACACATGAATGTCATCGCCACTTTGTTTTATCAATATCAAGTAATTCCATGATCCATAGTTCAATAACAAGAATATTCATGAATTTATTTTGCATTTTTATGTTTGTTTGGTTTTTTTTTTAATATATACAACTATTTTGTAGGTGTTTGTGCTTGACTTTCCACCTCGCCTGACTGTCAAGCCAGAACTACAAACAGCGCTACGTCAAGTATATCATCGTGTTGCTGCACGCATGGGTGTGTAAAATACATATTTTTGTTGTATTTTTTTCTCTTCAGTGACACTGTGCTAACAGATATTTCTTAGAATTGTGTGATTACACAATTGATTATGTGACACTTCTTCCAGGTTTAACATTTGTGTATATGGCCGATCACCTCCCCCTTCGTCAGCTGTACATGATGGTATTATGATGGTGTAAGTTTTGCCTTCTTCAGCCTTACTTGCTCTTCATTTGATATGACAGATATGTGTTAACATGTTGTTTTCTGTTTACATGCACCTCAGGACTGATTTTGGTGGAGCGTCTGCATGCTGCATGCTCCATCAGCTCGTACCCCCTTCACCTAGATCAGGGGTGTTGTGCCACAACCAATCATCGCCCAGGGTGTCTCCCAGAGTGGTTGTGACAGGTCCTGTCCACATGCCAGTGTATGGACCTGCTCCTGAATGGACTCTTGTTGGACAGGAGGTTGAGGTAACCTGTTCATCCCTCTTTTTTTCCCCCCCCAATCGTGTATTTGTCAAACTGTGCAACTTTTTATTTTAAAAATGAACACTTATCCTAAGTTGACTCTGATTTCCTCTCCTCTTTTTTTTATAGACAGTACCAACAGCTGTTGAGACTGCATTTCACACAGACATCCCGTCCAATCCCGTGTGGTTCAGTGAGGCTGTGCTGTTGGACCACATGGAGACCGTCGTGGAGTCATCTGGCAGGGTTTCCCCAGCTGCCACGGTAACATTCACACAATTATTCATACACTTATCAACTAGGGGTGGGTGAAAAAAAAAATCAATATTGCAATATATTGTTGTGCTTTCTGTCGCAATAAATAATCGATACACTGACGGCAAATATCAATATTTTTTTCCAAACACCACCTGTCCACCTGTCCCGGGAAAGACAAAATCTCTCCCGGGACACAATTTGTCCCGTTTTTTAGGGAAAATGACAAAACCTCATTTAATTTCCGTCTGTGGTCTAGATAGGGTTGCCAACCCTCCCATAAAATACGCGATTGTCCCATATTTGCAAATAAAAAAGCCTGTCCCGTAATGAACTGATGGGGGACGCACTTCACTTTGTCCCGTATATTTCGGGGACGCGGTTATTTATTTATTTATTTTGTCTGCATCATTTTTTTATTGATTTTCAGAATCGGGGCAGTGAAAGTGAAAAATTTTTTTCCCTCTCTCATCTTCCCGTCGGAAGATATCGTGTGTCGTGATGTTGTCATTATCGTGGGCCAAATATCGTCACAGTATCGAATCGTGGGTTAGCCGTATCGCCCCACCCCTATTATCAACACAAGATCACATATGTACAGTACATGTACAGTTTAATTAGTGTGTTACTTTGTTTATGAATTCATTTCTTTATGTTCTTCCAGATGTCCAGCCTGAGACGTCGATCAGCACGCGTTGCCTCAAAAACCAAAACAAACCAGTGACATGTTGGTATTTGGGATATGTGTATTTCATTGTGTGCATCTTTGTGATAGGACAATAAATGCAGTTCTTTAAACGTTACTTTGTGTCCTTGTATTTGCAGGTGTGGGCAACACGTTCAACTGTCCACATGACTGAGTCTCCCTCCAGCAATGTCACAGCAGTGCAGCAGGTTTGTACTTATTCATTTCCACTTCATCCCCATGTGTGTGTTTTCTAGGCTTTACACCGATCTTATCGGCTGTATCGGATCGGCCGATATTTGGCATTTTTTGAAACGTTCATGATCGGGCGTCACGTCATGAATCTCCGATCAATGACGTCATGGTCGTGTTGAAACTTTTTTAATCTGTCTCATTTCCTCCAAAGTAGTTTCACAGCATCAACATGTTTATTTTTTTGTATCCGAGTGTTATGTAAATGTATAGATTTGGGTTTACATTGTTGTCAGTTCCTTTTGTCTGCTGTGTGTCCGTTTGGGCACTAGATGGCGCAGTAGATCCTGTGTTCCCTTTTTTTTGCTTGTTCCAGGTGCGGAAAGGTGATTGGCTGGTGCCAATATTTAAGGAGGAGGACTTCAACACCTCGGTCTCTTTGTCCTTCTCCCAGCTCCCAACCAGAGGCCATGTGCCGCAGCAGCAGCATTCTGTGTTCAGCCATCAATTCTATTTTGTAATCTATTTCAGTTCCCTTTGTGTCCACGTAGCCCGTAGGGGAGGGAAGCCATTTGTGTTGTGACCCTTTTCTCCTGTGTTTTATTTAAGGAGGTTAGTTTGACTGTCATTTATTTGATTGTTTTCTTCATAGGTAAGATCCATAAGAGAGCCATTTTGTTTGTTGTTTTGGCCATGCCCTCCCTGACGCCAGTGAAATGATGGTGACGTTTAATAAAAACCATCCTGTGGACGAAGCACCTTTGTCTAATTTGAGAGCTGGGAGAAGGGGGGGGGGGCTTTATGTTGTGTCCTGGTTCCCCCTAGGCCGGGGCATAACACCGAGAGCTAATGATTCATGATTCAAAAACCTTCATTTTCGTCTTCGTGCCTCTTCCTGTTTTGAGTACTGTCGCTATGTGACGGACAATAAAGTTTCTTTGAATCTGCAATATATGCAACGCTACAGTACCTCGCGGGGGAACTTTGGCAAAAAATTTCAACACCACAAATTTAATCAGGCACTTGGAAAAGATACACACGGAGGACGTTGGATCGGTGATTGGCACAAAAATCGTGACCGTGTAAAGCCTAGTGTTTTCCTTTCTATGTTTATTGGCATAAAATCACATCTTTCTCATTTTAATCAGGTGGAGGCGACGCCACAGATGACCAGAGCTGTGCCCGTGGTTCCTGTGGCTCCCGTGGTTGCCAGCACCAAGCCAAAGGAGGCCAGCACCGTCCAGGAGGCAACACAGAAGATCAACTAAACTAAGGAGGCTTTTCTTTCTTCTTCTGTTGCCTCTGACTGCTCCGCTCGTTCTACGCCTCGCACATGTGATTTGTGATCCATCATCAGTTAGTACTAGTGAAGATGCAGTGGCAGATCATGGCACTGGTATTAGATTAGCCAAGGTTCTGCATGGTTCTTTTCATCAAGGCGAAACCGGTCACGGTTTAAAATTCCAGCACCAGCTGGCAACAGTGAGTCACTTCAGAAGAGCAAAACTCCTCACTTTGACATGGATAATTCTGACGTAGAGTTTGTCAGTGCTGTGACCAATGAAGAGTGTAACTTCTCTCCCCTTGATGTTGATGTTTGTTTAGACCTTTGCAAAAACTTGAAGATTCATTTGGACCGTGCGAGTTTTCCAATTTCTGATTGCAAAGGCCCATTAGGTTCGCCGTGTACAAATAAGAATGTAGAGGCTGATGGAAACTGCTTCTTCAGAGCCATCAGTCAAGCTGTGACTGGTTTATAGACACAGAAGTGGAAATTCAGGTTGCAGCAGATTGTTTACAATTAGATGTGTACACTTTTATCGATGGTCATGGGTTGAAGTACAGCTCTTGCAAGAAACAATTCTCACATTGTATATATTTATGGATGTATTTGTTTTATATGGAAGCAGTTACCATAATCCAAATTAAAATAAGAATATAACATAACAGAAATGCTTTTTCATTTTAAGAACAAAGCTGCATTATTTGACTCATAATTAAAATGGTTAATAAGTCATTCAATCTGCATTTTCATTTTCTTCTTCAAGACTGCTCATTCTTGTACTTAATTCAAATGAAGGAAAACACATTTGAGATTTAATTTTCAAAACATGCACCAGCAAAGAGTTACCAAAATTCAATATAAAATGTAAAATTCAAAAATGAAAAAGCAATAGCAGAATGCTTTTTCATTTTAAGAACGAAGCTGCATTATTTGACTCATAATTAAAATCATTAATAAATATTGCTATATGCATTTTCATTTTCTTATTCGTGTCGCACCTTTTATGACACAATCAAAAAGAAAACTGAGAGCATTGCTTTTTAATTTTCGTGGTCCTGCCCTGCACAAGAGTTACCACAACTCGAAAACGAAATCGCAATCTCAAAGTAAGCGCGCGGCGCAGGAAAGTGACGTCAGCAGCTCTCCACCTCCGCTGTGGGTATGGCGGTATGACGCCAAGTGTCATTTGCCTCCTGTTATGTGTAAATTCTAATGTTTGTGAATTTAATAAATGTATATATATACTGTATATTTAAAAAAAAACAAAACAAAACAAAAAAAAGGTATAGCGGTATGACACCACTTTGCCATCGTTACTTTTCACGTCATTGAAGTTGCCGGTAAACGAGATTTAAATCGCCGAAAAACGTGGACCACTGACGGATCTTGTTGGTCGGACTGATTTGAGCATGGCGCACATTGACACAATTGTTCAAACCCTGCTGGATTTAGCTTCCCAGGTGGAGTTGAATAGTGTATCTGAATGTGATGCTCGGGACCGAGTTGAGCAGGTATTCTGCCGTCCCAGATACGGACGCAAACAAGGTTGCCCTAGCCAACCTGTTGTCAGTTATGGAACACCTTGATGCACCAGCACAACATCAAAGCTAAAGCTATTTGTTACATGGGTGGAGTAACAGCTGTTCGGCGTCGGCCACCAGTCCATCCGTCGCAGGATGCGATGCAACGGATCATTGCTTACGTTCGGCGTCGGCCGCCAGTCCATCCGACGAAGGATGCGAAGCAACAGATCAATCCGTCGACTGGTGGCAGATGCTGGTGCGAGATCTGTCAGTGGTCCACGTTTTTCGCCGATTTAAATCTCGATTACCGGCAACTTCAATGACTTCAATCTTTTTTTTTTCTTTTTAAATAAAAAAAAAAAATATATATATATATATATATATATATATATATATATATATCTTTATTAAATTCACAAACATTAGAATTTACACATAACAGGAGGCAAATGACACTTGGCATCATACCGCCATACCCACAGGTGGAGAGCTGCTGACGTCACTTTCCTGCGCCGCGCGCTTACTTTGAGATTGCGATTTCGTTTTCGAGTTGTGGTAACTCTTGTGCAGGGCAGGACCACGAAAATTAAAAAGCAATGCCCTCAGTTTTCTTTTTGATTGTGTCATAAAAGGTGCGACACGAATAAGAAAATGCAAATGAATATAGGAATATTTATTAATGATTTTAATTATGAGTCAAATAATGCAGCTTCGTTCTTAAAATGAAAAAGCATTCTGCTATTGCTTTTTCATTTTTGAATTTTACATTTCATATTGAATTTTGGTAACTCTTTGCTGGTGCATGTTTTGAAAATTAAATCTCAAATGTGTTTTCCTTTTTCATTTGAATTAAGTACAAGAATGAGCAGTCATGAAGAAGAAAATGAAAATGCAGATTGAATGACTTATTAACCATTTTAATTATGAGTCAAATAATGCAGCTTCGTTCTTAAAATGAAAAAGCATTCTGCTGTTGCTTTTTCATTTGGATTATGGTAACTGTCTGCTTCCACACTCCAGTGGTTCTGCACATTAGTAGAAATAGAGTGATTCTCTATCATTACATCACAGGACGGCGGCACACTGACTCATTCCATGAACCTGGACACTGATGATCCAGACTTTGGACCAGATGAGCCAACAGGCCACAGTGGAAACGGGTCAAAACATGGGACTGGCTGCTGAAAGTATACAGGTAGGTGGCGCTGTCATTCCAAGTTGTGTGGTGTGGAGGATCGGGGCCAAAGTTCCAGATGCTCACAGATGTGACTGTGGATTCAGGAGGAGTGTTTGAAGGCTGGACTCCCAACAGTGATTGGCTGCTGAGGACCTCTCAATCACAATCAGGTTTTTTAGTGGCTGTGAGATTGAAAGTGAGATTGCATTGTCCAGGGAGGAGGACAGCAGTCAGTCATGTTTCACCTCCAGTCAACACGCAGTGGTTCACATGAAGGTCCAAGAGGCCTACAGACCTACACAGAGTCTGGATGTGGCAGCACAGTGGCATCATTGTCTTTGTTGTGTTGTTTGGTCATTGTGATCCAATGTAATGTGAGAGAAGGACGAGTGCAGTTCTATTGGAGTGAGTTGCTTACAAATACAGATCGCACTATTTCTATCCCAATTGTTAAGTGGGAAAGAGACCTGTCTCTCCAGCCTCACTCTAATTTCTGGAGAACAATCTGCCTGAACACCTTTTCACTGATAAAACAACCTATTCTACAATTAATACATTTTAAAGTACTCCACAGGATCCACTACACTGGACAGCGGATGTTTCAGATGGGCATGACCGCCTCTCAGACCTGCTCACACTGCACAGTTAATGTCCCAGATAATTACCTACACGCTGTATGGCATTGCCCACCAGTAAATAAATTCTGGCACGTAGTATGCAATGATCTATCAGCACAGGTTGGTTACAACATCACAGCCACTCCTTCTTTTTGTCTCTTAGGGGACCTCAGTGATATCACATCAGATAAGGCAGAATCTCGCATGCTGATCACCTCCTTATCTATCGCGAAGAAAACAATCCTCACAAACTGGAAAACAAAACAACACCTGCACATTGCACAATATAGGAACTTACTGTTACACCACACCTCCTTGGTAGGAATGTCTGCTTCATCCTATAACTAACTAGTAATCAATCAATAGCTGAGGCTGCTGGTTGATGTGGGCAGCGGTGGTCGTGCTGCCGCGGGCCGGGTGCGGTCTGGGGGGGGGGCGGGGGGGGTTTGGGCGTGGGGGGTTCGGCTGCTTTGCGGGTTGGTGGGGGGTCGGGGGTTGGGTGCCCCGGCGGGGGATGTCTACCACGCGGGGGGGCTGGGCCTGGTGGTTGGTGGGTGGTGCTCCGGGGGTGGTGCTCCGGGGGGGTCCCTGGCTCTGGTCTGGGGGCCCCCTTGTTGGTGGGAGGGCTGGTCCGTCCCTGTGTCTGGGGACTGGCGCTGGATCGTACGCGGTGGGGTCGCATGCCTGGGGTGGGGCTGCGCGTTCGCCGGCTACCGCTCCTGTGTGCACGGGTGGTGCGGTGCGGTGGGGGGTGGGCCCCCTTTGGCTCCTGGATCCCTGTGGTGTCCCCGGCCCCGATGTCGCTCAGGGGGCGCCCTGACCGGGAGTCCCCCCTGGTCACATAATAGGTGTTTTTTTTTTTTTTTTTAATTAATTTTTTTTCCCTAAATTTTTAATTAATTAATTTATTTTCTTCTGTTTCGGGGGATTTGTGTCTTGGGTGGTTGCTGCCCGGCCTTCTGGCCTTAAGACCCTCTCCAATCTTAATAGCATTATAGACACTTAGGGCCTGGGGGGGTGGTTCGTGCACTGCGGCCGCCGCCCTGCTCAGCAGCAGTGTGGTTGCCCCAGGGCCTTACCACCCCTCCATTTTAAACGCACCATAGCTCAACACACCAGCAAGTGCACATATACACACACTGACACCCCTGCACACAGTGGGGTCGGGGGCGGGATCCGGCATCTTTCCCACTCTGGATGGGCCCTGTGCAGTCCGGTGCCCCTGGGGTGCGAGACCGGCTGGGCCTATGGGGACCTCGCCACTTGCGGCGATGCGCCATACTGGGTCCGTAGGGGGGGGGGCCTCTGCGTGGCCGGGCCTGCCTTGGGTACCAATCCTCCTGGTGGGTGAAGGGGCTGGGTCCTGTCATGGGGATGAGTCTGGTCTCGCTTGCCCTGGGGGGCCCCCGTCCGGGGGCCGGGCTCTGCTGTCTGTTCGCCCTGGGTGGTGTCCCTTCTCCTTGGGGTATCTGCCTCCCTGTCATCTTGCCCTGGCTCGTGGGGCGGGTGCCCTCCGGTCCGGGGGCCTGCTGCTTCGGGCCTCTTCCTGGCCGGCATTGCAGCAGGTGTGCCGTGTCCGGCCCCCCCCCTTCCCTACTTCCAGTGACGTACTTAAACACACCCACTCCCACATTCAGGGACACACACCACCACATCCACACACACACACACACACACACACACACACACACACACACACACACACACACACACACACACACAGGAGCAGCAGCTCTAATTGGCTGAGAGCTAAATATCTTCTTATCTTACTGGGTGTAAATGAATCTGTCCATTTTTTAAATGTCGAAATTTAACATTTGGTTTCTATTTTTTCAGATATTATTTCTGTCAAATTCATTTGAATCAACAGAAGAAGAAAATCAGTGTGTAGTTCAAACTTTGTGCGTCTTTGTGTTCAGTTTTTCTACTGTAGTTGTGCTTTTCTTTTCATTCCAGATGAATTCCACTCAATATCCTTTTCAAACCTTGTAGGTGTTGAGTTAGCTGCAGCGCCCCCTGGCTACAAGTTTAATACTTTGACTCTGCCGACCGAGGTAAAAAAAACCCAACAAACTCTGACACTTTGCTGAGGACCTCCTGGAGGAGCTGAAGGTGCAGAACCTTCTCAGGCCTCTCTGAGGAGGAACTTGCGGCTGTCGGTCCTCTGCTGCCCCCTGCTGGTCACACAGGCCTCTTACACCTCCGTTTGTCTGTTCAGCACATATTCAACTTTTTAATGGCTCTATAAACGTCACTGATGAGACGATTTTATGATTCCTGCAGTTAAAATGTTTTAATTCCAAATCTGCAAAAAGCTTCTGATCAATGAAGACAGAGTTGATTAAAATGATTTCAAAATTGACCCGTTTGAGAAAAGCTGCACTGTGGCATTGTTTGCATGTTGTTTTAGCTCTCAGTGGCTTCATTTCGCATTTTTCTTAAAAGCTTTGTTTAGTGGTCCATTGTGGTCAATGGGACACTGAACATCCGCTTTGTGTGCCCGAGTTTTAAGAGGATCAGGTGCGGTCATTTTAGCATTTAAATTATTATGGCTTATTAGCATAGGTACGTAGTACCTCACCTGTCTGTTCTTTTTACAGTGCTTCCTGAACACCTCACCGGCACACTACAGCCGCCTGCGAGCACAAAGCTGCGCAGAGCCTCCTCGTTGTTCTCCTCACCTGGAGGACGCTTGGTGATCAAGACCTGTGGCCCAAAACTCGGTCCTATAAGATAAGTGCAGGAACACTGCCGCTTCGCCCGCACTTGATTGTGCTAGCCGCCCCGTACAGACGGTGGACGGTGCATGTTGCTTCCGTCCCGCCTTGGTTTTACTTGTTGTTTTTCCGTTCTCGTTGTGTTTTTCTTCGTTTGCTTACGTCGCCACTGCTGACCCTCAGACAGCAGACGTTACACTATCAAGTCGCCGGTCCAGCCACAGTGGTGTGTGTGCGTGTATGCGTGTGCGTGGTTGGTGGGAACGTGTGTGTGTGTGTGTGTGTGTGTGTGTGTGTGTGTGTGTGTGTGTGTGTGTGTGTGTGTAATTGCATTGTTTGTTTGTTTTTCTTGCTATTTCAGTACATGTGACAGATTTTAGGGAACTTTTAGTAACCAACTGTTTATCTTTTCTTTTGTAGTCGCTGAGAGCTGCTGGTGGTGGCGGTGTCCCGGGTGGTGGGCCCCTTCGAGTGCTGTGACCCGGGATTGTGGTTGTTTTCTTCTTTTTTTTTGCACTTCACTTTCTTTGCAGGTGTGTCACGTGTGAGTGGGGTGTTCCTTGTTTTCTTTGGTTCCTCCCCCGTTTGGCCCCCTCATCGGTAAGCCTCAGTTTCTACACCAAGAATAAGGAGCTCAGTAGCTCTGTTTTAAGTGTTGGTCTGTTTGTTCCTTTTATTTTTAAATGTTGAATAAAAGTTGGTTTGATATTTTAAACATTCTGAACCACGTCTCCTACTCCTTCCTCGTAGAACTTACCTGTGTGCCTAATTATTACCTTTGTGTTTAGTAGAACTCCCTGGGTGAAATTCCCAGGGTGGCGTTGTTGGTTCCTTTTCATTTTGTTAAATTCCCAATATTAAATCTTGCTTTATCAGATAGCCATAACCACTCTCATCGCCACAGGATATTTGAGTCAAACTGTCGTGTCTACTTCCCAGTCTCAATAAACATGTTCACCACTGCTGCTTCTTAAATGGAGGTTTGTCGGGGTTTTTCCCTTTTGAGAAGCAAGCCACATATTTTGTGTCTTTCCACCACAAGACATTGGCTTTTGTCACTCTCTTCGTCGTATTGGGAAAAAGTGGCATATCGGACTTTCCCGCCGCGAGTCGCTCGTCAACATACTGCTGTGAAAGAGGGGTGACGTCACAGAACGCGAGGTGCATTTAGGTGCTGCTGCGTAAAACTAAAAGATTTTCCTGGGCAAATATTCATTTGACAGACGTAAACGAAGTGAAATATGACTTCAATTTAAGTTTGTTTTAGTTTGTTTTTATAAACACACAAAAAAGTTTGAGTTAGTTATCGTTTTTGAAAAAAGTTCTTAACTTCTACTTTAGAGATATTGATGACGAGTTGTTGTATATAAACGGTGTGACTATGTGGTTCGGCAAGCGGTGGTGCTGTTTGTACATAGCTTAGCAAACGGCAATGCCAGAGTGAAAAGATCCACACGGAGTGTTATGACCCACGGGTGGGTCTAGGTGCCTCTATCTTTGTGTCTGTGTCTGTGTCTGGATGTCGGCTGCTGATTGGACGCGCCACGGCTGAGAAGGAGGAGCAGTCGAGCCAGCCTGACGGTCATCCCTCCTTCGCTCCCAACTCTGCAGTTAGTCACTTCTGAAATGGTGTTAGAGCACGCAGCCGTAGGTAGTGATGGCCGATCGAGGCTTTGTTGAAGCTTCGACACTTGTTTCAAAAAATGGTTAATTCCTCGAGGCTTCAATGACACAGTGCTCGAGGAGGTCATCTAGTGCTCAATAAAATGAAGTGCAATGGAAACGTGTTCATTGTTTCATAGGTTGTTTGGGATTTGATTCGCTATGCATTCTTGTTGGACAACACTACATGCTTGTATGGTTCAATGCTGACACAATAAAATAAAAATGAAAAATAAAGACAATGTCTCTTTTTTTGGCACGACTGATTGTAGTAGACTATAGCTCTTATACTTAGCCTGACAGTTTGTGCAATGAATTATATTATATCCTAAAACAAGACTAAATAGCCCATAGTTTAAAAATATGTTCAATAGTACGTGTTCAGTGGGTCAGATGTCAAATGTGATCTATTTAAAATGTAGAATAGATGAGCTAAATAACACGTATATAATACACATTGATGGGAATTGAACCATCGCCTCAGTCTTGCAAGTCCAAGATTGTCATAATGTACCACAGACCCAAATCACACTCCCTTTTTTCATCGAAGCTGTTTGAGTAGCGTTAGCACACCGTGATTCCTCATCAACTACAGGCCTACACTTCAAATAATTATGAGAAAAATCCAACGTAAAGAGAGCACTTCCATTAGGAAATAGTCAACATGAAATTTCGTCTTCTACTGACACCTGCTGGTCAAATTGAATAGTTGCAAATATTGTGAAGAAGTTGTCATCTAATTCTAATCCTAAACAATATGGCCATTCCAAGTGAAGTATTAAGACAATTAATCAGGTTTGTACTGCTTGATTGAACACATTCATCCCGTTCCAGTGCACTAAAACCCACTTCCCTTCAGGACCGTGTCAGCGAAGCCAAAACTTCCTTGAGTGACGCTGTTTCCCAGCATGCAATGCGAGCTAGCAATTCACAATACTATTTCATCACAAACATGGATGTAAAAAATAAAAAGGGAAAAGCGAAAAATGAAACTTCAGGAACACCAACCATTGCAATACAAGCAGAACTGGGCCGAAGTTTTATATTATGTACACCATAATACAGCCTTCTGGTGGACAAGCCATACTATTTAAGCCGTGTCCTCCTATGGCACTTCCGTGGGTGGAAGCTCATCGTAGAGGTCACGTGCTGGTTGTGCGTCACTCCACCGAGCACCTCGGTGCCCTTGCAGGGGATCTGCAGGGTATCTGATTTAAGTGAGTATATGGAATATATGGGTCAATGTAGTCAGTCTTAACAAGTGAAGCTTGCTGGCAAAAATAATGCACTACTAGTGGATGTCACACTTTCTTTTTGTTTTGTATGAGCATTTAAAAAAAACAACATAATAATAATATGGATTTTGACCATGTATGTTTTGGAGTTCAATGAAAGAGGTTAATATATCTATATATATATATATATATATATATATATAGTCAGCTGCTTTCAGTTGACTATATATATATATATATATATATATATATATATATATATATATATATATATATATATATATATATATATATAGTCAGCTGCTTTCAGTTGACATATTAAATCTATTATGATATGGAACGATAGTTCATAATGTACGTGTTACTTGTTTTGCAGATAAGGTGTACCCTATTTCTTGTGCTCCTGGTTATTTTAAAAGGCAGACAAGAACGTTGTTTGCTGTTGGAGGGCTACAACAACACTTCGATGCTACGCTTTGTGCCGTCGCTACGGACCCCAAACTCTCGTTCTTGTTGGATTCGGGTTCGGAGCAGACTGGTGGGAGAGTTTGTGTACAGGTTTTGCAAAGGAATGGTGTCTTCAGTTATACACACGCTCATTAAAGAGCCGACCGTGGAGGAAGCTGGTGCCGCTGCACGCCGTTTCCAGCAGAATAACAGCGAAATTACCAAAATAAAAAGAAATCAGGAAAACATGTCTTTGCTGTGCTTTTATTTACAAAGTTAAAATTCTTCTAACTTACAAAAAATGTGAACGAAAAGGTAGAAATATAAATACGAAGGAATACGTATTTGTTCAGGGGTGCGTAAAGCCGGAGCCCTGCATTTGCTGTGCTACCCTTTTTAAAAAGGTCTCCGTTGCGCGTTATTTTAATATGTCCATCTCTTTTAAAAGAGAAAGCATTGCCCCGGTCTCATCCTCTCTCCAAATGTCAACATTCTTATTCGCGTTTGCCAGGTTGTTTCGCGCTGTCTGTTTTGTTAGACGACGTAGTTGTGCGGTCATGAGTTGCGAGAGCGAGGCGTGGCGCATGCGCACTCGCATTGTCCAGTGCGATTAAGGCGTATACATGGCAGAGAAATTCGAATTCCAATTGCATTATCTGGGTGTCTCAATCGGAGTTCTCCGATTCCAATCGGAGTTCTCAAACTCCAATCATAATCGGAGTAAGGTGTTTACACGCACGTGAGTTCTCCGATCATAATCGGACTAAGGCAATAATTCGATTTTCTCTAGTGCCATGTAAAGGCACTGAATGTAGTGGTTCAGACCAGACGCGAACAGGCGCGCGGCTCGTGCCATTCATTTCAATGGAAGCGGAAGCGCCACGAAGCGGAGCGCCGACAAATTTCGCGAGCGAGGCTCCAACTGGTTCATACCAGACGCGAACAGCTCCGCGACGGTCGACAAGCGCTTCTGCTCAGCTGCAGTCTTTTTTTCACTCCCACTTGAGCTTCTTTTTTTTTTCTTTAAAAAAAATTTAAGAAAAAAAATCATTTTCATCATCAGCCCCCCTCACCCCGTAGCCAGCCTGCTCCGCAGCTTACTTTTGTGTGTGTAAATAAATAGAAACACGCACTCAGGTGTCCATCTCAAGACAAGACCTCTTTCATAATGATCATTGACCGGCATCTCTAGGATCAAACAGACGTATTTTGATCAAGTCTTCCTCTGTGTGTGTGTGTGTGTGTGTGTGTGTGTGTGTGTGTGTGTGTGTGTGTGTGTGTGTGTGTGTTTAATCTCTCTCGCACTCTGATACAATGTACTGACAAATATAACATACAAATATGATATATGATCGAATTTATCGTTCGCTTTTTATTTTGAAATGAGTTTATGTTGAAAATTCACCGGATTTTCTCGTTTTTATTGAGTGACTTCCTGTACTATTGACGAGGATCGCTCGCGGCTCGCGCACGAAATAGAGCAGACGCCGAAACAACAAATGCATGCCGCGAGCCGCGCGCCTGTTCGCGTCTACTGTGAACGACCACATTGATTAACGTGGGCGCCGAATGGAAGCGCTCATTAAATAAAGAGATCCTGCAGGGTCCCAATTTGACAAGTACACTGCTAGGTGTGCTGCTTCGTTTTCGCCAAGGCCCTGTAGCATTCATGACTGACATTGAGGGAACGGAAGAGTTTCCAACCGGGATGTAAACTTCTTACGCTTCCTCTGGTGGCCAGATGGGGACATTACAAAGGACCTACAAGAGCACAGGATGCTGGTCCACATCTTTGGGGCAGTGTCATCCCCAAGCTGTGCTTCATTCGACGACAATCAGCATGACTTCCCAGCCGAGGTTATAAACACTTTGTCAAAATTTCTACGTGGATGATTGTCTAAAGGCCGTCAGCACGGTGGAACAAGCAATACATCTGTACCAGCAGCTAACAGACCTGTGCGGTAGAGGTGGATTTAAGCTCAATAAGTGGGTGAGCAATCATCGCTCGGTGCTGGCCGCCATTCCTGAAGAGCAGAGAGCTAAAGAGGTAAAAACACTTAACCTTGACAGAGACCAGCTCCCTATGGAGAGGGCCCTTGGAGCTCAGTGGGATGTACAGCAAGATACATTCACATTCAGCATCAGAACCAAGCTGGGATGGGATGAGGAAATCCCTCAGGTCATGGTACATCCCATATATAGTTTTTCAAGCGCCAAACTACAACAAAGGAACTCATCTATAACAAATCTACAACCTTGTAAGGGCAAAACCTACTTGTTTTAATTCTGATTAATAAACTAAAGCTTATTCGATTATCATTATGTTGTTTTTTTTAAACGCTCATACAAAACAAAAAAAGTGGAGGGAGAGTAGTCTGAATCGGGTTCTGGAGCATTGCTCTACCTCATCCATCGCACTCATGAGCGTCACATCCACTTGTAGTGCATCATTTCCGCCAGCAAGCTTCTCCTGTTAGACCTTCCCCGAGGTGGTTGGTGGGGTGACGAGCACCCAGCACGTGACCTCTACGACGAGCTTCTACCCACGGAAGTGCCATAGGAAGACACGGATTAAATAGTATGGCTTGTCCACCAGAAGGCTGTATTATGGTGTACATAATATAAAACTTCGGCCCAGTTCTGCTTGTATTGCAATGGTTGGTGTTCCTGAAGTTTCATTTTTCGTCCCTTTTTATTTTTTACATCCATGTTTGTGATGGAATAGTATTGTGAAATCGCTAGCTCGCATTGTATGCTGGGAAACAACGTCACTCAAGGAAGTTTTGGCTTTGCTGACACGGTCCTGAAGGGAAGTGGGTTTTAGTGCACTGGAACGGGATGAATGTGTTCAATCAAGCAGTACAAACCTGATTAATTGTCTTAATACTTCACTTGGAATGGCCATAATGTTTAGGATTAGAATTAGATGACAACTTCTTCACAATATTTGCAACTATTCAATTTGACCAGCAGGTGTCAGTAGAAGACGAAATTTCATGTTGACTATTTCCTAATGGAAGTGCTCTCTTTACGTTGGATTTTTCTCATAATTATTTGAAGTGTAGGCCTGTTTCTGCACACAATTTGGAATTCGTCCCAGCGCCCTGAGCTGTAAATTTGGACGGTGTAAAATGAAAATGGCCATCTGCAGCAGAATGAAAGTGAGATTGCATTGTCCAGGTAGGAGGACAGCAGTCAGTCATGTTTCACCTCCAGTCAACACGCAGTGGTTCACATGAAGGTCCAAGAGGCCTACAGACCTACACTGAGTCTGGACGTGGCTGTACAGTTGGATCATTGTCTTTGTTGTGTTGTCTGGTCATTGTGATCCAATGTAATGTGAGAGAAGGACGAGTGCAGTTATATTGGAGTGAGTTTTTTAGAGTGTAATAGAAGTTATAATGCAGAGTCTGTTTTTATGAAATGTTCTATCACCTGGCATCCATCCATCCATCCATCCATCCATCCATCCATCTTCTACTGCTGTATCCGGAGTCAGGTCTCGGGGGCAGCAGCCTCAGCAGAGACCCCCAGACTTCCCTGGACCCAGTCACCTCCTCCAGCTCCTCCAGTGGGACCCCAAGGCTTCCCAGTTCAGCCCAGAGACCTGGTCAGCACCACTGTGACTCCCTGAGTCCCTGCTGGTCAGGTGAGGCTTCAAAGATCTGGCTGCACCTGATTGGACGGTCGTGGAGGATCTCCTTGGTCTTCTTGGTCTTCTTGGTCTCCAGCTGTTTGACCTCATGCTCTCTGTTGACCTCCTCACTCAGTCCCTCAGTGATGTAGAGCTCAGTGTAGATGCTGTTGAGGAGAGTTTGACTTCCTGCTTCTTCACCTTCAGTCACACATTCACATCTCCTCTCCAGACTGATCTTCTGCTGCTGTAGAAGCTCCTGCAGACCACCAACCTCTGGAGCTGAGAGAAGGTTGGAGAAGAAAACATCAGTGTGACAGTGTGAGCATCATTTTCTGTCCACGACTTGAAGCTGAAAGCATCCAAACTCCATTTTTCAGCTGATGTGGTGAAGCTGCTGTTGTCTGACTGTTTGCTCTAAATGTCCTCCAGTGGATCTTCTCACTGGAGGTCCTGACCAAGGTTATAATAGTTAACGAAAACGAACAAAATAACGAAAACTTCAATTGAAAAAAACAATTGTCACGTTGCCAGGGGTTAGGATTTTGGTACCTGCCTCGTTGGGGTTCGAAGTGAGCAGAGCTGAGACCATAAGGGTGACGTAGCAACGTTCAGGACACTGATTGGCCAAAGGCAGTCTTTCACGAAAGACCAAAACCGCCATTTTTAAATGCCTCGCGTGTGGATTTTTACATTAACACGTATTAAAAACTGAAAAGCTTATGAAACTGTACCATGGGTGAACAAAGAACTACAGACGTTTCTGTTCTCTGTGGCCGAAGAAAAAGCACAATGCAGACAGTTGTGCAGAAAGTTTAGTGTTAGCTAAAATATCGGGCACACAGACGTACTTATTATGTATACATTTCTTTCCATTGTAACAGGTCACTACAAGATCTGCAATCCATTACCTAGAATTGGTTTTCCTTAAACTGATGTACAGGATTACTAATCTGACTTTGATGGGCAAATTTGACAACAGAATACAATTATGAAGCACTAAAACACAGGACCACAAAACAATTAAATGCATGATGAAATAATGATATGCTTTGTTAAATAAAATAAAATGGCATTTTCAACTAAGTAATAAAATAGTCGGTGGTGCAGTGGTTAGCGCTGCCGCCTCACAGCAAGAAGGTCGTGGGTTCGATTCCGGGGCCTGGACCTGGGACCTTTCTGTGTGGAGTTTGCATGTTCTCCCTGTGTCTGTGTGGGTTCTCTGCGGGTTCTCCGGCTTCCTCCCACACTCCAAAAACATGCATGTGAGGTCAATTGAACGTTCTAAATTGTCCGTATTTGTGCATGTGAGTGTGAATGGTTGTTTGTCTCTATGTGGCCCTGCGATGAACTGGCTACTTGTCCAGGGTGTCACCCTGCCTTCGCCCTAAGACAGCTGGGATAGGCTCCAGCAGACCCCCGTGACCCTGAATAGGAATAAGCGGGTATAGAAGATGAATGAATGAAATCTTTATTGAATGAATGACACATTTTATTTCACTCGTGGTTTATGTAATTATTATTTTTTGCTCCATAGCTTTCATGATTCAGCATTACATGTTAAGCATGATGAATTGCATGAAAAGAGCACTCGCTGATAAATTAACATGGTGTGCTGTTTAATTCCATGAGGACGACAAAATATTTGCAAATTTGTGTTAGCTACACACATCGACAGGTGCAAGAGAAAGGGAGGAACTTTCAAGATCGTTGAGTTTTTATTTATTTATTTTTTAGTTCTGATGAAATAAATAGACCAATCATTTCATTACTTTGTCTGCTTTCCAAAGAGGTTATTAATTAAAAAAATGTGTGGCAGTGCTGTTATGGTCCATAGAGAGTTGCTTCAAAGAATTATCATTTATTATTCAGTGGCACATTGCTCACTTGTTTAATACACAAATAATAGTATATTATTATAATAATACTATTTTATTAATATAATAATAATAATAATAATAATAATAATAATAATAATAATCATCATCATCATCATTATTATTTCTAAAATTTCCAAACAACAATCGTCAGTTGTTCCGTAAAAAATACATTGATTTCCATGTTGAATTTTGTACGGTTCGTGAGAGTGCACGTCTGTCAGTGACGGTCTCCACACTGACACAACTGCGCATGCTCTATTATCCCATCAATGCGGAAGTCAAAAAGTTTTTGGGAGCCATGCGCTGGGTGAGCAACTTCATTGAAAGCAATGGGACGCCATCTTGGACTCTGGGGGCTTGCCGCACTGTCACGCAGGTTGTGACGGAGCGGGCCGGCGACGCGCAGGTATGACGTGAATGATTGACAGCTACCATTCGTTCCCGTTAGCGAGAGGATTAAAAACAAACAGACACCATAATGGCATCAAAAAGGAGTTATCCCAGCGGTGCGGAAAAACGGAAGGAAAAGAAAACTGATCAAGAAAAACTTGCAAAGGGGAAAGGTAAGTTATTTGTTTGTGATGTGGGCTGGAGAGGTGGAGGTGAAACGCTGTTGTCCCCCCCCCAAGTTTGTTTATTTGTCCTGCTAGCCAGCTAGCTAGCTAGTTAGCGTCGGATAAATGTTAGCTGGCTGGCTAATATTTGTTCGTCATGAATCAGCGTTTTTGTTTGTTTTATGAAAGTTGACCATATCCTGCCATGTTGGCCTATCCTGCCATGGGAATGAGTGATTGACTCCACACCCGTTTATTCACATTCTAACAGGGAGGGAGGGACGGAGGGCATGTTGTAGTTGTTGTAGTCAGTCCCCTGTTATCGTTCAGTGGAAGTTGTCTCTCACATATTTGACTCTTAATGTTATTTTAGCCTTAACTTAGGATGAATTTACTAAGCTTAGTTTGTATTTTGTAGGCCCTTCATTAGAAATGTGCTACTGTTTTAGAATTCAAAGAAATATTTTATGGAAATACTTTATTTGGCATGGTGTTGACTATTTTAGACTGTTGTGGCAGTGGGTCATTTATCTTAGTTTTATTACTTTAACTAGTACAGTGTGTAAAGTAATGCCAAAAACTCTTAAAAATGACAGTTTTGTAATTGGGTAAAAGCTTTAAAGGGACACTGCAACCATAATGTTTCATTTAAAAACAAATGAATTTTTAATTTTCCTATATTACTGCAACATCACTGTAATAATAAAATAGGAAAATGCGCTTCTGATCTGTTTTGCTAGATGATCTAATGAGCTTTGTCTCTGCAGGAGCAATTCTAAAATATGTTGGCGCTCCAGACATTGAGCCAGAGGGATCTCCCGAACATCCTGACCAGGAAGCTCCAGGACCAACACGTTCCTCAGAACCTCCTTCTGTCCAGGTGAATAATGTGTGTTATTCTTAGTAGCTAAGCTGATAAGTGTGGGACGAAACTAAGGCAATTAAGCATTATTTTGATTGTTGGTTTGCTTTTTAGTGTTGCACTTGTTGGTTTGTTGGATTTTCTTATTTAAAGTAAGCATTTTTTTTTATGAATACTCAATCTGTTGTATTTATTGACATATAGAGGATTCTTTTCCTAGTATTATAGTGTTTGTTTGTTTTTAAATCAGTTTAACTTGCCTGAGTTGCTCAACTGAAGATGTTTAATTTTACCTGTAGCCTGTTTTGCTCACGAGGTGTAATAGATTGTGGAATCTTAGTAGACCTTAGTAGACACACGCTGCTGAGAGTGTCAGCGATCAGCTCCGATGACCGTGGTGCTTGTAAATAAGGCAAATGTGCCATCTAGTGGGATGCAGCATTTTTATTCGTGTTGGAGCAATGACAAGTACTACTAACAAAACAAAAGATGCACAGGGTAAAAAAAATAATCATAAACTCAAGCCCAACAAAGATAACAGATGGGCATAACTGTAACATTACATAGTAATGATTACTAGTACTACCAAAATTTCTCTATTTTACTTTTCAACTCGAACTTGAACTATTCATCCCCTTTTTTCAGCAGCCATTAAGACAAAAGGATGACACTTATGCATTGCATCAAACTGTGATGCACAAACTAAATTAAATTAAATCAAAACAATAAATAAAGTGTGCATTAAACAGGGGGCAGTGCAATACAGTACAGGACTCAACTGATTTAGTGCAGTTAGGCAGTATAGCCTATAACAGCTGTTCAGCATCCATAGTAATCCACAGTCAGTGCCATAATCATCCAGTCAGTGTCATATTCATCCATAGTCAGTATAATATATATGATATCGCGCAGACCCTCGTCCTCCACCACATTAATTGGCCTGCAAGCCGTAGCCACACCCATTTAGCCCCCGCTGTTGAAAGTTGGCGTGTGGTGGACGCGGCCAGTGGTCTCCGTGCCACACCATCCAACGTGGTTTGCTTTACCTCAGAAGGGGGCGGAGGGCTCTCCGCGTCAGCTGTATGCTTCGCAGACAAGTGAAACGTAAGACTGCTCGTACTCCGGTGGAAACTAAATACAGCTTTACAGTAAATGCATATCACTTTTGTCCTGTCAAGACTGCCATCTGGCAGGGTTTTGAAGTGGAACTTTCCATTTACAATTGACGCCTTATCCATGTTAGTCCTTCCTAGTGCTCATCTACGCTCAGTGTCTTTTTCTTTTTTTTTGTTGTGCTTACAAGCCGGCTGCAAGCGTGTGACTGTGTGCTGTGAGTCAATTCATTTCCCGTTTCCACAATCTACGGAGCGGCCAAAGGTTCAAAAAGCACCGTGTGCATTAATCGCGCGATGAAAAAAATTGTCGGCGATAAAGCGATGTTGACACCCTTACTTTTTATATGAAGAAACGGATCAAATTTTTCCAACCAATTGTTCACCACTTCTTTGAACTTGTGGATGAATGCTGTGCATCCCACATGGAACGCCAACCTTCCTCTGATATTTCCATGCTTAGTTTTTTCTGCCATTTGGCTTTGATGTATCCTGCGTTTGTTGCTGTTCTGTTTCTGAAGGCCCTGATAGATTTTAGAAATGATTTTTCTCTTCATCTTTTTACAGGCTGCGATCAGAATATCTATCACTATATTGCCCTCTCCAGATGATGTTGGTTTGATTCTTTTATCATAGTAATCTCTTAATTGCATGTATCGAAAGAAATCTTTGTTTCCTCGTCCAAATTCCTTTTTCAACTCTCCAAAACTTTTTAAAAGTTTGTGAGCGAGTGTGCATACTGCAGTTATACTCCTATCCCACCATCGTCTGTATTCAATGTCTGTGGTTCCTGGTTCAAATCTGGGATCAAGAGAAGGCCACATTAGTAGTTTGATGTAGGGCTGCACAATTAATCAAATTTTAATCACGATCACGATATTGGCGGCCACGATTAAATTAAGGTGATCGTCGGCGATATGAACATTTAAAAAGCTGGCTACCGTACATGTCAAATCAAGCACATTCAGTCATCCAACCACCAGGGGGCGAATGCAAGGTTAAGACTTCATTCAGCTGCCGAAATAGCAAGCGAGCAAATCCTGCAGCAGCAGCAGGAAGTGCCGCAGCATAAGCTGCAGCCTCAAATGATTCAAGAGGCCAGGCAAGGACGACCCTCCCTCTTCCTTTTGCAGCTGGAGTGTCTTATATCTGATCCTCGGTCTCTTTCCGGCCCAAATAAATCTAGATATGAGTTTGTCCCAGTGTCTGAATTGTGATTCTGGAATCATATGTGGGATGGATTGGAAAAGGTACAGCAGTCTCGGTAGTACATTCATTTTTATCACTTCAATTCGTGTTTCAAAATCCATATTAAAGGCTGAACATCTTCCCAAATCTGTCTTAATATTATTGATAATAGCATTCTAATTGATTTCAAACCTTTTCAAAAGATCTTTTGCCAATAGCACACCCAAATATTTGATAACCTTGGAATTCCATTTGATTTTATATTTTCCTCTAATTTCTCGGCCTGGATGATAATTCAGCGTGAGAACTTGAGTGTTTGCTATGTTTAACTTGTTGCCTGTGTATTTACCATAGGTTTCTATTATCAACATCAAATGAGGTAAGGTTCTGTCCGGGTCTTGGAGAACCAAAATAATATAATCAGCAAAAAGCCCTGTTAGATGTCCCTGCTCTCCTATATGTATTCCTTTTAGATTGTTACTTTGTCTGATCATTTGTGCCAGCGGCTCAATGAACATAGCAAACAATGTAGCGCTAAGGCAACATCCTTGACGAGTACCATTAATCTTTATCCTTGCCGTAGGTTCTTGGTAGAGACCTTGAATACACTGTATTAACTTTTCTTGGAACCCCAGTTTCCCAAGAACTTGATACAGAAATCTCCAATTCACACAGCCAAGGCTCACCAGTAACAGCTCGCAGGCCCTGCTTTTGGATCTGATCTATTATGTATAGGACCCGTCTAATGTCTTCTTGAGTCTGCCTACCTGTTAAAAAAGCTGACTGATTGGAAGTCCATCTCGTCCCCTTAAATTTCAAAGCGTAACGAACCTGTGTAGCCCGAGGAATTTTATTATAGTTTATTTCCTAGGGTGCAACTCCCCAGGTGGCGTTGTCAGGCAACCCCCCCCCCCTCCCATTTTCCTTTATACCCACCATCAGAATTGTCTCCACCTCTGCCAGACCCTCCCCTTGCCGCAGGTTCTTGGTAGAGACCTTGAATACACTGTATTAACTTTTCTTGGAACCCTAGTTTCCCAAGAACTTGATACAGAAATCTCCAATTCACACAGTCAAGGCTCACCAGTAACAACTTTTGGAGCTGATCTATTATGTATAGGACGGTCCTAGGGCTGGACGATATAGAAAAAAAGCATATCGATATAAAAAAAAGTCATATTGATCGATATCGATAATTATCAAAAAAATTTAAAACATATTTTAATTGCAGCGCTGGATGTTTTATACTATTACTTCATGACAGACTTTTAATAAAGAACACACGAGCACAACCACCTTTTTTAAACACAACTGAATTGTTTTTTTTGTTTTTTTAATTATTATTATTATTATTATTATTATTATTATTATTATTATTATTATTTATTTAGTTATTTATTTAAAAAAAATAGGCTGAGATAGGGCTCGAACGTGCGACTCGACCAGAGGTCTGAAGTTGTGGCGGTTAACAGCTCGTTTTGCACTGATTCCCTGCACTCGTTGTACAGACGAGGAAGAGCTGTGTTTGAAAAATACTTGCAGTCTGGAACTTCATATCGCGGGTCAAGAGTGGCGAGAAGCTGTTTGAAGCCAAGCTTTTCAACGGTGGTTATGTGCAGCATATCCCTCGCTATGAAGCATGTTACTACATGGGTGATGTCCTTATGGCGCTTGGACGCTTTGTCGTATTTACTGCAAGAAGTCCAGTTTGGTCTGCTTTACTTGCTTGGTGCTGGCGCTGGCAGCAGATTCCTCCGACAACGTGGAGCCGCTGGGTCTGCGTTTGTGATTGGTTGGAGGAAGAAATGACCGTAATATTAAGCTACATGATTGGCTATGATGAAAAAGGAAGTGAAACTTTTTCTATCAAACTTTTTATCCACCCCTTTTTTCCCTATCGCAGCACACGTCTATCCATCGATATATATCGTTATCGAATTATCGTCCAGCCCTAGACGGTCCCTCCCGTCTAATGTTATCTTGAGTCTGCCTACCTGTTATAAAACCTGACTGATCCTCATCTATCAAGTCCGGCATAAAACTTTCAAGTCTTTTTGAGATGATTGAAGTAAAGATCTTCTAGTCAACATTTAAGATTGAAATGGGCCTATACGATTCACAAAGTTCCTTATTTTTCCCTTCTTTTGGAATAACTGGAATGACAGCCTCTTTCCATGAGGGAGGCCGTTTGCCCTCTGTCAGAGTCAGATTAAAAGAATTTAGGAGTATCGGGGTTAATTCTTCTCCAAATGTTTTATACCACTCACTAGGAAACCCATCACTACCTGGCGCTTTGGTTGATTTTAAGCCTGCTAATGGCAGCATCTATTTCTTTTTTGGTTATACTGGAAATTAGTTTTCTATTTTGCACATCTCCAATGGCTGGTAGGTCCAATGAGTCAAGGAAGTCTTTCATCTCACAATCTTCTTTAGCCGTGGGTTGGGTATATAGATTTTCATAGTAATCTTTAAAAACCCTCTCTATTTCTTCAGGTTCAAGTAGTAGCTGTTTCGTTAATGGGTCTCTAATTTTACATATTGCATGAGAAGCTTGCTGGGCCTTTATTCCTCTTGCTTAATATTTGGTTGATTTACAGCCTGATTCATAGTGGGTCTGTTTAATGAATTTCAGCTTTTTCTCAACATCTAGCCTCAAGACATCGTCTATTTCCCTTCTGACACCGATTATTTGTTGTAACACTGTATCGTCCTTATTGCTTTTGTGTTGCTGTTCCAGAGTTGTTCATTGGTTTACCAGCTTCTTGTAACCTTCTTCTTTATGTGGCAGGTGGGTTTGCCCCCACCTTCGCGTCATCAATCACACCTGCGCCGGAGTGCAATTTTTGCGTCCCTCAGTGCGTTTACATGGTACTAGAGAAATTTGAATTATTGCCTTAGTCCGATTATGATCGGAGTTTGAGAACTCCGATTGGAATCGGAGAACTCCGATTGAGACACCCAGATAATGCGATTGGAATTCTAATTTCTCGGCCATGTATACGCCTTAGTCGGACGATTAACTGGACAACGCAAGTGCGCACGCGCCACCGCACAACTACGTCGTCTAACAAAACAGACGGCGTGAAACAACCAGCAAACGCGAATAAGAATGTTGACATTTGGAGAGAGGATGAGACCGGGGCGATGCTTTCTCTTCTAAAAGAGATGGACATATTAAAATTACACACAACAGAGACCTTTTTTAAAAGGGTAGCGCAGCAAATGCAGGGCTCCGGCTTTGCGCAGCCCTGAACAAATACGTATTTGTTCGTATTTATATTTCTACCTTTTCGTTCACATTTTTTGTAAGTTAGAAGAATTTCAACTTGTAAATAAAAGCACAGCAAAGAGATGTTTTTCTGATTTGTTTTCATTTCGATAATTTCGCTGTTATTCTGCTGGAAACGGCACAAGCTTCCTCCACGGTCGGCTCTTTAATGAGCGTGTGTATAACTGAAGACACCGTTCCTTTGCAAAACCTGTACACAAACTCTCCCACCAGTCTGCGCAGAACCGGCATCCAACAAGAACGAGAGTTTGGGGTCCGTGGCGACGGCACAAAGCATAGCATCGAAGACATTGTGTTGTTGTAGCCCTCCAACAGCAACACAACAACACAACGCGGACACTTTTCCTTTGATTTTGGTTTATTTGGTTTAGACAATTCAGTTTGTCTGTTTCTTTTGTTAGCATAACCACTTTCTTTGGTTGGTTTTCTTTTCTTTGTTTTGTTGTGAAATTTTGGTGAAACTTTGGGTTTTCTATTGAGTAGCGATTTTGTTATAGTTTGAAACTCTTGTATCTTTTCTCTGGCTCGTGTCGCTGCTGATGCGTAGCCCCTCCAGGATCCCTCCTTGCACTGCCACTCCGTCGTAGTGCGGGGCACCGAGTGCCGCAGGCCCCTCCGCACCCGTCGCCACCGCCGTCTTCTCCGCCAGGCCGCGTCTCGCCAATTCCTCCTTTACCTCCTCTGCGCTGTTGTAGGTTCGAGTTCCCGTATCCCAGTGGGTCCTCATCTTGGTGAATGGCGTCTGGAAGCGGATGCCCTTCTCCTTCAGGATTCTTTTAGCAGTGTTGTACTCCTTTCTCTTTTGGACCATCTCTGTCGCGTAATCGTGATGGAATGACGGTACTTTATTCCCCAGTTCTATTTTCTTTGTCCATAGCTCTCGCAGGACCCTCTCTTTGGTAGTAAATTCCAGAAAGTTAACAATGATGGGTCTCGGTTGGGCACCGTCCGCTGGCTTCTGTGCAAATGAGCGGTGTGCTCTCTGAATTTGGAAATTAAAATGTGCTGGCAGGTGCAGTTCGCTTTTCAGCAGGTCTTCCACAAACTTGGCCACAGATTCTCCCTCCTCTCCTTCAGTGACTCCATAGATACGTAGGTTGTTTCTCCTCGGCCTGGACTCCAGGTCAGTTAACTTGTCCTGAAGAGCTTTTTGTTCTGTGATATGACCAGAGCGTCATTAGCTTCCTGTGCCCAACGTTCTAGCTTTTCAATCCGCGACTCAGCCTCGTTGATCTTGCCGGTCTGAAGCTCCTGTTCGGTGACGACTTTCGCAAGTTGTTGATTTATTTCGTCTTTGAAGTCGTCCAAGTCTTTTTCCACGTCGTTCCTTAGTGTTTCTCCAAACGTGCGAAGGACTTCTTTTGATTCCGTTTTTAAATCCCGTATCTCCTTGCTAATAATTTTTATGTCCGAGCCCTTTTCCGTGTCGTTAGTCACGAGGAGTTTGTTTCGCCATCTCCCTCTGTTTCAGAGCAAGCTGGTAGTTCCGCCATATTGTCTGTTACCGTGTTTCTGTTTTGGTTGAATCAAGTTTTCCTTCCCATTCCAACGTTCCCCTGATCACTTTGTAGTTAATATGATATTTGACAATAGTTATTCAAGTTTTCGGGGAGTTTTTACCCTGGACGTTCGAGAGCCCTGGTGTCGCGCAGTCTACCGCTTTATGGCCAAACCAGAAGTCCCTTCCCTCTAGCCTTTTCAAGGGGGAGGTGGCTAGACTCGGCTCTTGTGGGACGAGAAGCAGAAGGCCTGTCCGATCGGGGGGGAAGATGAGATGACATTTTTGTGGGTCAACACAAACTCATCTGCGAGGACAGCAGCCTTGGACAATGACGACACTTTCTGTTCATTCAAGAACATTACCACCTTCTCTGGCAAAGAGTCTTTAAAATCTTCTAAAAGAACGAGCTCACGGAGTGACTCAAAGTCATTTTTGACATCATTAGCTGCACACCATTTATCAAAGAGGTTGCTTTTCTCTCATGCAAACTCGACAAAGGTTTGACCACTAGATTTTCTATGGTTCCTATTTTTGCCAGTAGGGCTCAGGAACAAGCTCATAAGCAGGAAAAATTGCTTCCTTTACAACATCATATTGCAGGCTGTCTTCTAAGAAAAGAGCAGACACCAACTCCTGTGCTTTTCCCACCCGCTTGCATTGGAGAAGGACAGGCCACATGTCTCTTGGCCAGTTGAGTGGCGAAGCTATTCGCTCCAAGGCACTGAAGTATGAATCAACTTCTGCCTCACGAAATGCTGGCACCAGAAAAATGTTTTTACTGGGGCTGGGCAACGATTAAAAATTTTAATTGCAATTAATCGCATGATTTACCTCATCAATCACGATTAATCACGTTGTATACGCAAAAGCCAATAATCAATTTAAAAGAAGTCTTTCATACACTTTAATTTAAATGTTCTGCCATATAAACGAAAGCACCATAACATTTATCGTCCAAACACTTAACATCAGCACTTTACACAGAAACATTTTTAATGTAAATCTAAAGTTAAAAAAAATGCAAATACAAAATTAAAGCTTATTGCCAATGCCAGGGCATTACTGTTATCCTGTTCCTTATGAAAAATAAAAAAAATCTACCTCCAAAATCCTGAGCCACAGTAATAACAGGCAATTTCTGAGGTAACAGCAGAAACATTTTTCTTTTATCAGGGAGCAGCATAACCAGTCTGCGTTCCCTTGCAAATGTCCCAGTTAGAAAGGGTGAGGCACAAAAACGTTCACTTTTGGGTTTTTCTTCACATGGGACTAGAATGTAAAGTCCACATTTATACTGGAGTTCCTTTGGAGAATCTCACTCAACTCAGTGCAGTTTGTCAGTTCCTGGAACTTGACGGCCAGTTATTTTAAATGTACTGCCATATGAATTAAAGTGCCATAACATTTACTGTGCAAACACACTTTTAAAATCAGCATTTTTGAACAATTAGCAGCTAAGAAAAAAAAAATAGTGTAAATTTAAACTCAACTTAAACAATGTTTTAAAGCAATACAAAATTAAAGCTGTAAGCAGCGTTTGCGGGACTGAGCCCACCTGGCCACTGCCTGCCGTGACGTCCGCCACCTGGCCACGAGCCCCCGACACCCGCCAACGCTTCCCAACGCCTGGCGATTCCGCCCGAAACCCGCCGATGCCCCATTACTGCCGCCGACGCCTGCTGATGACACATCAAGCACTGACTTGACATTACTGACTTGACATTTAGAAACATTTGATTTCTAAATGCTTTTTTTTTTTTACTGTATTACTGTATCATTTTGGAGATAATAAGCTTTAAAGTTGGCTTTTTGTTTTGTTTTGCGACAGCTCCAATATTCCATTTTTACTGTACAATAACATCAAATTGCTCCATAAGCTCTGTCAATGGTTGGTACAGTTGACCTCAGGACAACCTTGAATATATCTTCAATCATTATAAGGCATATTTAATGTACCATTTTGGAGATATTAAGCCTCAAAGTTGTTGTTTTCCTTTTTCTTTTTAGCTTTTCAAACAGGCAAAAAGGGCCCAGTACTCAATTTTTTACTGCACAGTAACATTGCTTTGCTCCATAATTTCTGTCAGTGGTTGGTACAGTTGACCTGAGGAATACCCTGACTATATCCTCAGTCATTATCAAGCATATGTACAGTATCTTTTTTGAGATATTAAGCCTTAAAGTTGGCTTTTTTTTTTTTTTTTGCGAAAGCTCCAATATTCCATTTTTACTGTACAATAACATCAAATTGCTCCATAAGCTCTGGCAATGGTTGGTACATGTGGCATGACGAAATACTGTACTACCAAGTTTGTCGTTGCAGTATCTTCAGTTTATGGGGTAGAGGGTGCTCAAATTGGATTGATTGAAGATGTAGTTTAGGTATAATTTGCTTGTTTTTTATCAAAATTTAAGTTGATTGCAGTTCAAGGTGGCACAATCCTATCAGATGTTGTCATTTTGTCACAAAGAACACTGGTATTTGATGATTATTACCATAAGTACCACCATGTTGCAGGCATTGTGGTTACAAGTTTCACTCCAATTTTGATTGTTGTCTGTATGACTAGCAATCCGTTGAGCTGTCTAGGGTTATCATTCAGATAAGGTGTCACAACTTTTAATTGCATGGGAACTTTGGGATCCATGGCAGGTGGGCATTGTAAAAAAAAAAGGATCTTGAGTCGGAAGCTAGCTTGTCCTAATTGTGACCTTAATATGATGATTTTTTTTCCCTGCCAGATTGAGGAGAAATGAAATGGACATCCAAACCGGGGCCAATAATGGATGAGCTGGATGATGTCACAGTATCAATTTTAAATGGTAGGTCATGTGTAGGTATGAAAAAATTTCCATTACTGTGATTTGTCCGCTAAGTAATTAAAATAACTGTATGCTGACACTGATTTCAAAAAGAAGTATTTTACAAATTTGAGACAAAATGTCTAAACTGAATTGCATTTACAATTAATTCTGATAACAGAAATTGGCACAAAACAAACTTGGTTTGACTTGTCAAGTTGAATTAAATTCATTAGTCAAAAAAATGTATGAGTTGTTAAGTTTAAAAGGTTTGTTAATGATTGGACTGTCTTTATAGCTGCCAACATCGATGAAGTCTTGCTCCACACCCTCCGTCGTGAAGATTTGAGAGACCTTTTTCCTGGACCAGAACACTTTCTCAGGAGGAAACGGATTTGGGCCCTTATTAGTGTAGATGTGATTGGTTACCTACTTTGCTCTGAAAACATCGAACATAACTCTTTTTTTTTTCTTTTTTCCTAATTGGGTCTATTGTTTCTCTCTTGTTCATAATGTTTTGGATCTGGTTTCCTCTCGGCTGAGAATTCCACCGTACCAGACAAGGCTGCCCCGAATGAAGCCAGGAACTGTGTCTTCACCAGGAGGAACATCTCCAATCTGTCCTCAGACATCCACTCCTTTGGTGAAAAGCAGCCCAAAGAGGACCCTCCAGCTTCCTGCTCCTCCACAATACTGGATGTTGTCGAAACTAGACATGGGCAAACCCCGGCCCGCGGGCCACATCCGGCCCGTTGCGTGTCTCTGTCCGGCCCGCGTGAAGCCAGTCATAACCCCCCAACACCGCACCCCCCAACGAAACTTTGTCGGCACGTAACTTTGCCGAGTTAGCGTAGCGCGATAGCAATAGCGTGCTTCCCCCCCGTCAACGAGGTGTAGGTACAGAATTAGTCCGGGTGCAGAATCGTTCTGGGCGGAAGTGACTGCCGATACGGCAACTCCATTGGGACATACCTCTACATCGCGTTCGAACGTGATATATGGATAGATCGCGGTACGTTTATAGAGTTGCCGTATGTGACGTAATTGGCAGTCGCCTCTGTCCAGTGGGCGAATGCCAACAACGTCACATACGGCAACTCTATTAGGACAAACTACATCGGTTGATTAAGGTTATCTTTTTTTTTCTGTCAATCCCTGGCGTATTTACAGTACTTTGTATTATATTGTATACACGAAATTCTCTCTCTCTCTCTCTCTTCACATATATGTGTATATATATATATATATATATATATATATATATATACAAATGTATGTATTCAACACACACTATCTATCTATCTATCTATCTATCTATCTATCTATCACCCGCGAAATAGCGTTTTGACCGTGATCTATCCATATATCACGTTCGACCGCGATGTAGAGGTATGTCCCAATGGAGTTGCCGTATCGGGCAGTCACTACGCCCAGAACGATTCTGCACCCGGACTAATTCTGTACCTACCTACAACCCCCCCTTCCGTGGCCCGCCGACTCGATGCAGGTCTGTCATGTGGCCCGTTGCTAAAAAAAAGTTTGCCCACCCTCTATACAGACAGTGAGTTGGAGCAAGCTCGTAAGCACTACTTCCAGATGGCCCGCGCTGCCAGTGAGGGGAAATGTGTCATGTTCAAAGAGCTGAGATGCATGCTGGTGAGAAACACTTTCACCAGCATGATTTCTATCTTGAGAGCCAGTCAGCAAGGAGAGGGTGTCCGGTACCCTTCTAAGCATGAAGTCACTGCAATGGCTAAAAGACTAGTGGAGTATTATCCCATGCTGAAGGATTAAGACAAAACAATGAAACATGTAAGTGATTATATTATTTTGCGCACTTAGATTTTGAAGCGTGTGGTTATTTTTGGCTGATACGTTTTTTTATCTGTGCATGTTCACTTTCCATCTTTATTTGTTCTTTCAATGAGTGAAATTTTATTTATCAAGCGAGCACTTACAAGAATCTTCACAAGAGATTCACCAGAGAGGGGCCACAAGAAGAAAAGGCATCGCATTGACTTCTCAACAAGTGACCAAGAAGAAGATCATGATGCAGACTCAATTGGTGGATCAACAATTATTTTGTGTCACACACCAGGGCGCAGTTCTGATAATGGCCACACTTCACATAAGTAGAAACGTGTCCATTTTAATAATAATGATAATGTATGAAAGCTAGGCAATGTTATGATAGTTTTGGATATCATGATATATCACAGGCATTTTTACATTTGAATTGTCATTTGATATATTTTGATGCTCCAAACAATTTCATCCATTTGACTGATTTACTGATTTGTCTCCTCCATTTCATCAGCCAAAGATGGTCTGACAGCACAGGCCAGACATTATCAGACCCTGCAGGAGCTGTACAAGAAACCAAAACCCAACCAAGATGCTGTCTCCCAAATTCTTGACCTGCAGTTTCAAGCAAGAAGATCCTTCATTGATAGTGATGTTCTGAAAGAACAGGACAAGGCCAACAAAGATCCTGGATGCATATCCATGTGTCAAGGATCTTTATCGTGTAAGTGATTAACTTGTTTTGGTTTATGATGAAAAGCAAGCATTTTTGCAGATTTTAACACTGACTTGCATTAATAGGCGATGAATGAGCTGCGGCGCATTCTGGATAAGGGCAACAGAAAATTCATTGATGAACTAAAAAAAGAGATGGGAAGACTTCTGCACCAATGTGTAATTTTATGGTGTTTGGAAAAAAAATGAAGTGATGAAGCCACGCATAACGCTGGATGTAGGTGAGTCATTTTGCTGTGTCTCTAATTGACTGTGTAGCTGTTTCCTTGGACATAGGATGGTTTATGTTGCGCTGAATGAATAGATGCAGAATGGTAATACTCTTCATGCTGAAAAAATAAAAAAAAATTTGTGATCAACACAAACCTAATAAGACTCATTTTTAGGAAGACTAACTTTGAACTCAAAGTTGATTTGTTCTATTCCAGTGGAATATTCCATCGCGCTGCTCAGGACACTCCCCACACTCTTTCCTTCACCAAGTCCACCACCTAAGAAGCTGGGACATGCCAGTGAGGCACTGCTTCATGTCATTCAGGTGAAAGTTTGTTCGCATTTTCTCACATTCAACACTTCATAGTTCCATGCATGGATGTGGCGTTTCCTTCTTCTTTTTCTTTAGCCAACAGAAGATCCCACAATGTACTCGCGGAAGAGGTCTTTCTGCACCCCTTTGTTGCTGTTTGATGGGACCCGCTGTCTCATCTGTCTTGGAGCCACTCCCGCCACCACGCTTGCCAAGGAAGACTTGAGTGAGGGTCTGCTTCATCTGATGGGTTACTACTATGCCCTGCACCTCACATATCCAAGTGTGTGGCAACCCTTCTCTCTGTCATTCAGACAGAAGTGCTACAGGACACTATCCATGAGCGAGACACCACAGCCTCATACAAAAAAGACCATGGCAGAATGGAAAGATTTTATTGGGGAGTAGAGCTGTGTACTAGGCATAGGTAGCGATACACTCTCCTGGTAGTTGTAACTTGAGGGTGGGTGGGAGTCTGTTGGAACAAACATGTTATCAGTGGTGATAGGAACACAACACTATATGCTGTCCCCATACTGTTCTTTTTTTGTTTGTAACTGAGTGTCAGGGAATCTGAATCAATGTTCAATAATGATGACGGTGAATATTGTAACAACACAACATTACTTGCATTCTAGAAATGATTGCTTGAGATTGTTTTAAGATGCAATGCCTTAGTGACGTTTTTATTACAAGGCAGTGAAGGCACTGTCAGCAATTTAAGTGAATAAATAGTTGTTGACAATATTAATTCTGTTTGCTGAATTATTTTTTTTTGGGGGGGAGTGGGCGTAGGGGGGGTGGATGCTTTGTTTGTTTGTTATTTCTTAGATATATTTTGCAGTGTGTGGACACCGAGGGGAGCTCTAGAATTGGCTCATTCAACCGACCAACGAGCCAATCAGCAGCGGCGTCACAGGCCCTCCTCCTTCTTTGTTCTCTCTCTCACTTTGACTTCGGCACTGGACAGCCAGGTTTGTGGAGGGAAGGTTGGAACAAGGTAAGGACGGGGTACCCCATACATTCATGTACGTAGAGTCATTAAGTCTTAAACTCACCAGGTTTGTATCGCTTATCGATAACCCTAATGCCATACAAGTCTATGAGGGTCAAAGGTCAACTTTGTCCTAGAGACATGGGGCCACTTTCATTTTCATCAGGAGCCCCCAAGAAGCGCACACGCCAAATTTGGGGCTTCTAGTTCTTGAGGTACCCCGAAACCCTAACCCTAATTTCAGCTAACCCTAGTTTCAGCCTTATCGTTAACCCTAATTCAATGCAAGTCTATGGAGGTCAAAGGTCAAATTTGTCCTAAGGGACATGGGGCCACTTTCAGGTTCATCAGGATCCTCCTGGACACACCCACACCAAATTTGGGGCTTCTAGCCCATGAGGAACCCCAAAACCCTCACTCTAATTCCAGCCTTATCGCTAAACCCTAATGCAGTGCAAGTCTATGAAGGTCAAAGCTCAACTTTGTCCGAGAGACATCAAGTGTTTTTTTCATGAATCATTCATCAATGTTAAGAGTTTGCTTTGTGGAGAATTCACAATAAAAAATACATTGACACTGTCAAGATGGACTCAAGCACTATTATTGAACTATACTGTATTTTTTGAGTGATGTGAAGCTTTTGACAAGCGCTGCGCAAAGGAGGCCCATTTGTTTTTGTTTTTTTGAAGGGGGCCCAAAATTCCTGGCGGCGCCCCTGAGCGGGCATCTCCAGCACTAAGGCAGTGGAGCTGCCGGCCACGAGAGAAGAATTAACCAGTCCATTGAAACCATTTGTTTGGTCTAGTGAGTGGCAACAGTCCTTTCTCAGCTGTAACCCTGTTGTGTCCGCTCCAAATTTTTCCTCATTGGCTAGAAGCCCCAAATCTAGCGTGGGCGCTTCTTGGGGGCTCCTGATGAAAAAGCAAGTGGCCCCATGTCTCTAGGACAAAGTTGAAAATTCACCCCATAGACTTGCATTGAATTAGGGTTAACGATAAGGCTGAAACTAGGGTTAGGGTTAGCTGAAATTAGGGTTAGGGTTTCGGGGTTCCTCAAGTACTAGAAGCCCCAAATTTGGCGTGGGCGCTTCTTGGGGGCTCCTGATGAAAAAGCAAGTGGCCCCATGTCTCTAGGACAAAGTTGAAATTTCACCCCATAGACTTGCATTGAATTAGGGTTAACAATAAGGCTGAAACTAGGGTTAGGGTTAGGGTTAGCTGAAATTAGGGTTAGGGTTTTGGGGTTCCTCAAGTACTAGAAGCCCCAAATTTGGCGTGGGTGCTTCTTGGGGGCTCCTGATGAAAAAGCAAGTGGCCCCATATCTGTAGGACAAAGTTGAAATTTCACCCCATAGACTTGTATGGCATTAGGGTTAGGGTCCAAGAGTACACCTACACATTTTCTTTTGCTTTTTTGATTTAAGCTCATCGTCTCCAGCTGCAAAGGTACAGTAACCTTTCTGTGTTTTGATGTCGTGTGTGAGAAAACATCACTTTTTTCTGTAAACTTGTGTTATCATTGTCTTTCATTGAAAATGACACAATCTTTCATTTCATTGTTCAGATGCCGAACACCAAGGCATTCCGTTGCTCTCTGGCCATGAAACGACGCCTGGAGCAAAAACGGGGCCAGCAACAAGAAGGTATGGGTCGACGCTACGTCAAGTATATTATCGTGTTGCTGCACGCATGGGTGTGTAAAATACACATTTTTGTTGTATTTTTTTCTCTTCAGTGACACTGTGCTAACAGATATTTCTTAGAATTGTGTGATTACATAATTGATTATGTGACACTTCTTCCAGGTTTAACATTTGTGTATATGGTCAATCACCTCCCCCTTCGTCAGCTGTACATGGTGGTGTTATGATGGTGTAAGTTTTGCCTTCTTCAGCCTTACTTGCTCTTCATTTGATATGACAAATATGTGTTAACATGTTGTTTTCTGTTTAGGTGCACCTCAGGACTGATTTTGGTGGAGCGTCTGCATGCTGCAGTGCTCCATCAGCTCGCACCCCCTTCACCTAGGCCAGGGGTGTTGTGCCACAACCAATCATCGCCCAGGGTGTCTCCCAGAGTGGTTGTGACAGGTCCTGTCCACATGCCAGTGTATGGACCTGCTCCTGAATGGACTCTTGTTGGACAGGAGGTTGAGGTAACCTGTTCATCCCTCTTTTTTTTTTTTTTTTCCCCCCAATCGTGTATTTGTCAAACAGTGCAACTTTTTATTTTAAAAATGAACACTTATCCTAAGTTGACTCTGATTTCCTCTCCTCTTTTTTTTATAGACGGTACCAACAGCTGTTGAGCCTGCATTTTACACAGACATCCCGTCCAATCCTTTGTGGTTCAGTGAGGCTGTGCTTCTGGACCACATGGAGACCGTCGTGGAGTCATCATTCACACAATTATTCATACACTTATCAACTAGGGGTGGGTGAAAAAAAAAATCTATATTCCAATACATTGTTGTGCTTTCTTTCGCAATAAATAATCGATACACTGACGGCAAATATCAATATTTTATTTCAACACACATTATGGATTTACCCCGTTGTCACCGTCAACTATTTATCTCTCCTGTCCTGTTTGTGGGGGCGCTAATCCCGTAAGAGTCAAGTAGGCGTAAGCAGCGGCCGGTGAATAAGACGAGTTAACAACGGAAGAGCACATGCAAGAACGGCGGAAAATACCAACAACGGAAAACAAATCAAAGACCCACCCGCAAGTTACCACTCTAAAGTGTGGACCCACTTTGGCTTTTACGAGACGGATGACGGGAGGAAACTTCATAAAGAATATGCAATCTGCAACAACTGTTTTGCGAAGGTAAAATACAATACAACACTACGAATCTACAGAGCTGCCTCGTTCGCTATCACCCGTCCCGTTTTTCCCAGAATTGTTCTCTTTTTTCACCACCTGTCCCGGGAAAGATAAAATCTCTCCCGGGGCACAATTTGTCCCGTTTTTTATGGAAAATGACAAAACCTCATTTAATTTCCGTCTGTGGTCTAGATAGGGTTGCCAACCCTCCCGTAAAATACGCGATTGTCCCATATTTGGCAACTAAAAAGCCTGTCCCGTAATGAACTGATGGGGGACGCACTTCACTTTGTCCTGTATATTTTGGGGACGCGGTTATTTATTTATTTATTTTGTCTGCATCATTTTTTATTGATTTTCAGAATCGGGGCAGTGAAAGGTTTTTTTTCCCTCTCTCATCTTCCCGTCGGTTTTTATATCCCAAGTCCCCAAGTTGAGATAAGACAAGTTGCTACTGACTTTACATTACCAGAAAGCACTGTCCTTGTTTACATGAAAGTTATTAATGTTCATGCACTTTAATATGTTTGCTTGTGCAGTGCACGTTTGTTTGTACATTATACAAAGTTTTGGAATAAATGCAAGATCACAGGCATTTTCCTTTTTATGGGTATTTTTTTCTTTTTCAGTCACATATTGTGACGACCCTGTCTCTATATAACTTGTTGTGGCTCCCAGCTGTTTTCCCATTTCTAGGTAGCGGTGGATGTGGGTGTGGCATCTTCCGATTAGGACACCTGTGCCGATGCCCCCCGCAGGATAAAAGGCCGACTGCGTGTGCCGCTCGGTCTCTTCCCCATTCTCCATCCAGCAGCCATGGGCGTCTGGCCGACTCTCAGCTTCTTCTGTTCTGTTTTGCACCTGACAACACCCCACATCCTATTATTCACTCATCCACACTTACATTACTGATGAATACTGACAAACACACACCATATATTTCGTTATTTTGCTTACAATTATCTATTTTGTTATAATAAACCTTTTGATTAATCGCAATCTGCAGTGTCCCTTCCGTTATTGTCATACCTCTTGAGCCGGGTTATGGCAATATCGTCTGCAAAATTTCGAAGATGTCGAAGATATCGTGTGTCGTGATGTTGTCATTATCGTGGGCCAAATATCGTCACAGTATCGAATCTTGGGTTAGCCGTATCGCCTCACCCCTATTATCAACACAAGATCACATATGTACAATACATGTACAGTTTAATTAGTGTGTTACTTTGTTTATGAATTCATTTCTTTATGTTCTTCCAGATGTCCAGCCTGAGACGTGGATCAGCACACGTTGCCTCAAAAACCAAAACAAACAAGTGAGATGTTGGTATTTGGGATATGTGTATTTCATTGTGTGCATCTTTGTGATAGGACAATAAATGCAGTTCTTTAAACGTTACTTTGTGTCCTTGTATTTGCAGGTGTGGGCAACACGTTCAACTGTCCACATGACTGAGTCTGCCTCCAGCAATGTCACAGCAGTGCAGCAGGTTTGTACTTATTCATTTCCACTTCATCACCTGTGTGTGTTTTCTAGGCTTTACACCGATCTTATCGGCTGTATCAGATCGGCCGATATTTGGCATTTTTTGAAACGTTCGTGATCGGGCGTCATGTCATGAATCACCGATCAATGACGTCATGGTCGTGTTGAAACTTTTTTAATCTGTCTCATTTCCTCCAAAGTAGTTTCACAGCATTGACATGTTTATTTGTTTGTATCCGAGAGCTAATGATTCATGATTCAAAGGCCTTCATTTTCGTCTTCGTGCCTCTTCCTGTTTTGAGTACTGTCGCTATGTGACGGACAATAAAGTTTCTTTGAATCTTCACGACAGCAACATCCATGGGCGACACAAACAAACGTGTCGGGAGTGTGGAAGTTTTTCAAAGTGAGAGAAACAGACATGGCACAAGCTATCTGCAATATATGCAACGCTACAGTACCTAGCGGGGCAACTTTGGCAAAAAATTTCAACACCACAAATTTAATCAGGCGCTTGGAAAAGATACACACGGAGGAGCATGTCGAGTTCAAGAAACGCAGCGCGGAGAAAGAAAAAGAAAAGCAAACTCTGAAACGGATGCTAAAGCAAACAACTTTAGACGGTGCTCGTGAGAAGGCAAGGGGTGTACAGAAACAAGTATTTATTGCCCCTAACGTGATCGGATTGGTGATCGATGATCGGTTTATTTAAACTCACTGATCGGTGATCGGCACAGAAATCGTGATCGTGTAAAGCCTAGTGTTTTCCTTTCTATGTTTATTGGCATAAAATCACATCTTTCTTATTTTAATCAGGTGGAGGCGACGCCACAGATGACCAGAGCTGTGCCCGTGGTTCCTGTGGCTCCCGTGGTTGCCAGCACCAAGCCAGAGGAGGCCAGCACCGTCCAGGAGGCAACACAGAAGATCAACTAAGCTAAGGAGGCTTTTCTTTCTTCTTCTGTTGCCTCTGACTGCTCCGCTCGTTCTACGCCTCGCACATGTGATTTGTGATCCATCATCAGTTAGTACTAGTGAAGATGCAGTGGCAGATCATGGCACTGGTATTAGATTAGCCAAGGTTCTGCATGGTTCTTTTCATCAAGGCGAAACCGGTCACGGTTTAAAATTCCAGCACCAGCTGGCAACAGTGAGTCACTTCAGAAGAGCAAAACTCCTCACTTTGACATGGATAATTCTGACGTAGAGTTTGTCAGTGCTGTGACCAATGAAGAGTGTAACTTCTCTCCCCTTGATGTTGATGTTTGTTTAGACCTTTGCAAAAACTTGAAGATTCATTTGGACCGTGCGAGGTTTCCAATTTCTGATTGCAAAGGCCCATTAGGTTCGCCGTGTGCAAATGAGAATGTAGAGGCTGATGGAAACTGCTTCTTCAGAGCCATCAGTCAAGCTGTGACTGGTTTATAGACACAGAAGTGGAAATTCAGGTTGCAGCAGATTGTTTACAATTAGATGTGTACACTTTTATCGATGGTCATGGGTTGAAGTACAGCTCTTGCAAGAAACAATTCTCACATTGTATATATTTATGGATGTATTTGTTTTATATGGAAGCAGTTACCATAATCCAAATTAAAATAAGAATATAATAGCAGAAATGCTTTTAAATTTTAAGAACGAAGCTGCATTATTTGACTCATAATTAAAATGGTTAATAAGTCATTCAATCTGCATTTTCATTTTCTTCTTCAAGACTGCTCATTCTTGTACTTAATTCAAATGAAGGAAAACACATTTGAGATTTAATTTTCAAAACCTGCACCAGCAAAGAGTTACCAAAATTCAATATGAAATGTAAAATTCAAAAATGAAAAAGCAATAGCAGAATGCTTTTTCATTTTAAGAACGAAGCTGCATTATTTGACTCATAATTAAAATCATTAATAAATATTGCTATATGCATTTTCATTTTCTTATTCGTGTCGCACCTTTTATGACACAATCAAAAAGAAAACTGAGGGCATTGCTTTTTAATTTTCGTGGTCCTGCCCTGCACAAGAGTTACCACAACTCGAAAACGAAATCACAATCTCAAAGTAAGCGCGTGGCGCAGGAAAGTGACGTCAGCAGCTCTCCACCTGTGGGTATGGCGGTATGACGCCAAGTGTCATTTGCCTCCTGTTATGTGTAAATTCTAATGTTTGTGAATTTAATAAATGTATATATATACTGTATATTTAAAAAAACAAAACAAAACAAAAAAAAGGTATAGCAGTATGACACCACTTTGCCATCGTTACTTTTCACGTCATTGAAGTTGCCGGTAAACGAGATTTAAATCGCCGAAAAACATGGACCACTGACGGATCTCGTTGGTCGGACAGATTTGAGCATGGCGCACATTGACACAATTGTTCAAACCCTGCTGGATTTAGCTTCCCAGGTGGAGTTGAATAGTGTATCTGAATCTGATGCTCGGGGCCGAGTTGAGCAGGTATTCTGCCGTCCCAGATACGGACGCAAACAAGGTTGCCCTAGCCAACCTGTTGTCAGTTATGGAACACCTTGATGCACCAGCACAACATCAAAGCTAAAGCTATTTGTTACATGGGTGGAGTAACAGCTGTTCGGCGTCGGCCACCAGTCCATCCGTCGCAGGATGCAATGCAACGGATCATTGCTTCCGTTCGGCGTCGGCCACCAGTCCATCCGACGAAGGATGCGAAGCAACAGATCAATCTGTCGACTGGTGGCAGATGCTGGTGCGAGATCTGTCAGTGGTCCACGTTTTTCGCCGATTTAAATCTCGATTACCGGCAACTTCAATGACGTGAAAGAAGTAACGATGGCAAAGTGGTGTCATACCACCATACCTTTTTTTTCTTTTCTTTTCTTTTTAAATAAAAAACGTATGTATATATATATATCTTTATTAAATTCACAAACATTAGAATTTACACATAACAGGAGGCAAATGACACTTGGCGTCATACCGCCATACCCACAGGTGGAGAGCTGCTGACGTCACTTTCCTGCGCCGCGCGCTTACTTTGAGATTGTGATTTCGTTTTCGAGTTGTGGTAACTCTTGTGCAGGGCAGGACCACGAAAATTAAAAAGCAATGCCCTCAGTTTTCTTTTTGATTGTGTCATAAAAGGTGCGACACGAATAAGAAAATGAAAATGCATATAGGAATATTTATTAATGAATTTAATTATGAGTCAAATAATGCAGCTTCGTTCTTAAAATGAAAAAGCATTCTGCTATTGCTTTTTCATTTTTGAATTTTACATTTCATATTGAATTTTGGTAACTCTTTGCTGGTGCATGTTTTGAAAATTGAATCTCAAATGTGTTTTCCTTCATTTGAATTAAGTACAAGAATGAGCAGTCATGAATAAGAAAATGAAAATGCAGTTTGGATTATTTATTAACAATTTTTTTTATGAGTCAAATAATGCAGCCACGTTCTTAAATTGAAAAAGCATTTCTGCTGTTGCTTTTTCATTTGGATTATGGTAACTGTCTGCCTCCACACTCCAGTGGTTCTGCACATTAGTAGAAATAGAGTGATTCTCTATCATGACATCACAGGACGGCGGCACACTGACTCATTCCATGAACCTGGACACTGATGATCCAGACTTTGGACCAGATGAGCCAACAGGCCACAGTGGAAACTGGCTCTGGTCTGGGGGCCCCCTTGTTGGTGGGAGGGCTGGTCCGTCCCTGTGTCTGGGGACTGGCGCTGGATCGTACGCGGTGGGGTCGCATGCCTGGGGTGGGGCTGCGCGTTCGCCGGCTACTGCTCCTGTGTGCCCGGGTGGTGCGGTGCGGTGGGGGGCGGGCCCCCTTTGGCTCCTGGATCCCTGTGGTGTCCCCGGCCCCGATGTCGCTGAGGGGGCGCCCTGACCGGGAGTCCCCCCTGGTCACATAATAGGTGTTTTTTTTTGTTTTTTTTTATTATTTTTTTTTCCCCTAAATTTTTAATTTATTTATTTATTTTTTCTGTTTCGGGAGATTTGTGTCTTGGGTGGTCGCTGCCCGGCCTTCTGGCCTTAAGACCCTCTCCAATCTTAATAGCATTATAGACACTTAGGGCCTGGGGGGGTGGTTCGTGCACTGCGGCCGCCGCCCTGCTCAGCAGCAGTGTGGCTGCCCCAGGGCCTTATCACCCTTCTATTTTAACGCACCATAGTTCAACACACCAGCAAGTGCACATATACACACACTGACACCCGTACACACAGTGGGGTCGGCCTGCTAGCGGGGGCAGGATCCGGCATCTTTCCCACTCTGGATGGGCCCTGTGCAGTCCGGTGCCCCTCGGGTGCGAGACCGGCTGGGCCTATGGGGACCTCGCCACTTGCGCCGATGCGCCATACTGGGTCCGTAGGGGGGGGGCATCTGGGTGGCCGGGCCTGCCTTGGGTACCGATCCTCCCGTTGGGTGAAGGGGCTGGGTCCTGTCATGGCTCTGCTGTCTGTTCGCCCCGGGTGGTGTCCCTTCTCCTTGGGGTATCTGCCTCCCTGTCATCTTGCCCTGGCTCCTCGTGGGGCGGGTGCCCTCCGGTCCGGGGGCCTGCTGCTCCGGGCCTCTTCCTGGCCGGCATTGCGGCGGGTGTGCCGTGTCCGGGCCCCCCCGCCCTGGGCTCGTCGCTGGCGTGGGGCGGTTGCGGCCTCGGAGGCCGCACTAATTGGCAGCCTACTTCCAGTGACGTACTTAAACACACCCACTCCCACATTCAGGTACACACACCATCACATCCACACACACACACACACACACACACACACACACACGCACACACACACACACACACACACACGCACACACACAGGAGCAGCAGCTCTAATTGGCTGAGAGCTAAATATCTTCTTATCTTACTGGGTGTAAATGAATCTGTCCATTTTTTAAATGTCAAAATTTAACATTTGGTTTCTATTTTTTCAGATATTATTTCTGTCAAATTCATTTGAATCAACAGAAGAAGAAAATCAGTGTGTAGTTCAAACTTTGTGCGTCTTTGTGTTCAGTTTTTCTGCTGTAGTTGTGCTTTTCTTTTCATTACAGATGAATTCCACTCAATTTCCTTTTCAAACCTTGTAGGTGTTGAGTGAGCTGCAGCGCCCCCTGGCTACAAGTTTCATACTGTGACTCTGCCGACCGAGGTAAAAAACCAACAAACTCTGACACTTTGCTGAGGTCCTCCTGGAGGAGCTGAAGGTGCAGAACCTTCTCAGGCCTCTCTGAGGAGGAACTTGCGGCTGTCGGTCCTCTGCTGCCCCCTGCTGGTCACACAGGCCTCTTACACCTCCGTTTGTCTGTTCAGCACATATTCAATTTTTTAATGGCTCTGTAAACGTCACTGATGAGACGATTTTATGATTCCTGCAGTTAAATGTTTTTAATTCCAAATCTGCAAACAGCTTCTGATCAATGAAGACAGAGTTGATTAAAATGATTTCAAAATTGACCCGTTTGAGAAAAGCTGCACTGTGGCATTGTTTGCATGTTGTTTTAGCTCTCAGTGGCTTCATTTCGCATTTTTCTTAAAAGCTTCGTTTAGTGGTCCATTGTGGTCAATGGGACACTGAACATCCGCTTTGTGTGCCCGAGTTTTAAGAGGATCAGGTGCGGACATTTTAGCATTTAAATTATTATGGCTTATTAGCATAGGTACGTAGTACCTCACCTGTCCGTTCTTTTTACAGTGCTTCCTGAACACCTCACCGGCACACTACAGCCGCCTGCGAGCACAAAGCTGCGCAGAGCCTCCTCGTTGTTCTCCTCACCTGGAGGACGCTTGGTGATCAAGACCTGTGGCCCAAAACTCGGTCCTATAAGATAAGTGCAGGAACACTGCCGCTTCGCCCGCACTTGATTGTGCTAGTCGCCCCGTACAGACGGTGGACGGTGCATGTTGCTTCTGTCCCGCCTTGGTTTTACTTGTTGTTTTTCCGTTCTCGTTGTGTTTTTCTTCGTTTGCTTACGTCGCCACTGCTGACCCTCAGACAGCAGACGTTACACTATCAAGTCGCCGGTCCAGCTACAGTGGTGTGCGTGCGTGTATGCGTGTGCGTGGTTGGTGGGAACTTGGTTGGTGTGTGTGTGTGTGTGTGTGTGTGTGTGTGTGTGTGTGTGTGTGTGTGTGTGTGTGTGTGTAATTGCATTGTTTGTTTGTTTTTCTTGCTATTTCAGTACATGTGACAGATTTTAGGGAACTTTTAGTAACCAACTGTTTATCTTTTCTTTTGTAGTCGCTGAGAGCTGCTGGTGGTGGCGGTGTCCCGGGTGGTGGGCCCCTTCGAGTGCTGTGACCCGGGATTGTGGTTGTTTTCTTCTTTTTTTTTGCACTTCACTTTCTTTGCAGGTGTGTCACGTGTGAGTGGGGTGTTCCTTGTTTTCTTTGGTTCCTCCCCCATTTGGCCCCCTCATCGGTAAGCCTCAGTTTCTACACCAAGAATAAGGAGCTCAGTAGCTCTGTTTTAAGTGTTGGTCTGTTTGTTCCTTTTATTTTTAAATGTTGAATAAAAGTTGGTTTGATATTTTAAACATTCTGAACCACATCTCCTACTCCTTCCTCGTAGAACTTACCTGTGTGCCTAATTATTACTTTTGTGTTTAGTAGAACTCCCTGGGTGAAATTCCCAGGGTGGCGTTGTTGGTTCCTTTTCATTTTGTTAAATTCCCAAGATTAAATCTTGCTTTATCAGATAGCCATAACCACTCTCATCGCCACAGGATATTTGAGTCAACTGAGTCAAACTGTCGTGTCTACTTCCCAGTCTCAATAAACATGTTCACTACTGCTTTGTGCGAGCTTCTTAAATGGAGGTTTGTCGGGGTTTTTCCCTTTTTAGAAGCAAGCCACATATTTTGTGTCTTTCCACCACAAGACATTGGCTTTTGTCACTCTCTTCGTCGTATTGGGAAAAAGTGGCATACCGGACTTTCCCACCGCGAGTCACTCGTCAACATACTGCTGTGAAAGCGGGGTGACGCCACAGAACGCGAGGTGCATTTAGGTGCTGCTGCGTAAAACGCAAACATTTTCCTGGGCAAATATTCATTTGACAGACGTAAACAAAGTGAAATATGACTTCAATTTAAGTTTGTTTTAGTTTGTTTTTATAAACACACAAAAAAGTTTGAGTTAGTTATCGTTTTTGAAAAAAGTTCTTGACTTCTACTTTAGAGATATTGATGACGAGTTGTTGTATATAAACGGTGTGACTATGTGGTTCGGCAAGCGGTGGTGCTGTCTGTACATAGCTTAGCAAACGGCTAGCGCTAGCACCCCCTTTCAATGCCAGAGTGAAAAGATCCACACGGAGTGTTATGACCCACGGGTGGGTCTAGGTGCCTCTATCTTTGTGTCTGTGTGTGTGTCTGGATGTCGGCTGCTGATTGGACGCGCCACGGCTGAGAAGGAGGAGCAGTCGAGCCAGCCTGAAGGTCATCCCTCCTCCGCTCCCAACTCTGCAGTTAGTCACTTCTGAAATGGTGTTAGAGCACGCAGCCGTAGGTAGTGATGGCCGATCGAGGCTTTGTTGAAGCTTCGACACTTGTTTCAAAAAATGGTTCATTACTCGAGGCTTCAATGACACAGTGCTCGAGGAGGTCATCTAGTGCTCAATAAAATGAAGTGCAATGGAAACGTGTTCATTGTTTCATAGGTTGTTTGGGATTTGATTCGCCATGCATTCTTGTTGGACAACACTACATGCTTGTATGGTTCAATGCTGACACAATAAAATAAAAATGAAAAATAAAGACAATGTCTCTTTTTTGGCACGACTGATTGTAGTAGACTATAGCTCTTATACTTAGCCTGACAGTTTGTGCAATGAATTATATTATATCCTAAAACAAGACTAAATAGCCCATAGTTTAAAAATATGTTCAATAGTAAGTGTTCAGTGGGTCAGATGTCAAATGTGATCTATTTAAAATGTAGAATAGATGAGCTAAATAACACATATATAATACACATTGATGGGAATTGAACCGTCGCCTCAGTCTTGCAAGTCCAAGATTGTCATAATGTACCACAAACCCAAATCACACTCCCTTTTTTTCATCTAAGCTGTTTGAGTAGCGTTAGCACACCGTGATTCCTCATCAACTACAGGCCTACACTTCAAATAATTATGAGAAAAATCCAACGTAAAGAGAGCACTTCCATTAGGAAATAGTCAACATGAAATTTCGTCCTCTACTGACACCTGCTGGTCAAATTGAATAGTTGCAAATATTGTGAAGAAGTTGTCATCTAATTCTAATCCTAAACAATATGGCCATTCCAAGTCAAGTATTAAGACAATTAATCAGGTTTGTACTGCTTGATTGAACACATTCATCCCGTTCCAGTGCACTAAAACCCACTTCCCTTCAGGACCGTGTCAGCGAAGCCAAAACTTCCTTGAGTGACGCTGTTTCCCAGCATGCAATGCGAGCTAGCGATTCATAATACTATTTCATCACAAACATGGATGTAAAAAATAAAAAGGGAAAAAGGGAAAAATGAAACTTCAGGAACAGCAACCATTGCAATACAAGCAGAACTGGGCCGAAGTTTTATATTATGTACACCATAATACAGCCTTCTGGTGGACAAGCCATACTATTTAAGCCGTGTCCTCCTATGGCACTTCCGTGGGTGGAAGCTCATCGTAGAGGTCACGTGCTGGTTGTGCGTCACTCCTCGGGGCCCTTGTAAGGGGATCTGCAGGTCAACTGATTCATATGAGTATATGGAAAATATGGGTCAATGTAGTCAGTTGTAACAAGAGAAGCTTGCTGGCTAAAATAATGCACTTATAAGTGAATGTCACACTTTTTTTTTTTGTTTTGTATGAGCATTTAAAAAAAACAACAACATACTAATAATATGGATTTTGACCATGTATGTTTTGGAGTTCAATGAAAGAGGTTAATATATATATATATATATATATATATATATATATATATATATATATACATATATATAGAGTCAGCTGCTTTCGGTTGACATATTAAATCTATTATGATATGGAACGATAGTTCATAATGTACGTGTTACTTGCTTTGCAGATAAGGTGTATCCTATTTCTTGTGCTCCTGGTTATTTTAAAAGGCAGACAAGCACGTTGTTTGCTGTTGGAGGGCTACAACAACACTTCGATGCTACGCTTTGTGCCGTCGCTACGGACCCCAAAATCTCGTTCTTGTTGGATTCGGGTTCTGCGCAGACTGGTGGGAGAGTTTGTGTACAGGTTTTGCAAAGGAACGGTGTCTTCAGTTATACACACGCTCATTAAAGTGCCGACCGTGGAGGAAGCTGGTGCCGCTGCACGCCGTTTCCAGCAGAATAACAGCGAAATTACCAAAATAAAAACAAATCAGGAAAAGATGTCTTTGCTGTGCTTTTATTTACAAAGTTAAAATTCTTCTAACTTATAAAAAATGTGAACGAAAAGGTAGAAATATAAATACGAAGGAATACGTATTTGTTCAGGGGTGCGCAAAGCCGGAGCCCTGCATTTGCTGCGCTACCCTTTTTAAAAAGGTCTCCGTTGCGCGTTATTTTAATATGTCCATCTCTTTTAGAAGAGAAAGCATCGCCCCGGTCTCATCCTCTCTCCAAATGTCAACATTCTTATTCGCGTTTGCCAGGTTGTTTCGCGCCGCCTGTTTTGTTAGACGACGTAGTTGTGCGGTCATGAGTCGCGAGAGCGAGGCGTGGCGCATGCGCACTCGCATTGTCCAGTTAATAGTCCGATTAAGGCATATACATGGCCGAGAAATTTGAATTCCAATCGCATTATCTGGGTGTCTCAATCGGAGTTCTCCGATTCCAATCGGAGTTCTCAAACTCCAATCATAATCGGAGTAAGGTGTTTACACGCACGTGAGTTCTCCGATCATAATCGGACTAAGGCAATAATTCGATTTTCTCTAGTGCCATGTAAAGGCACTGAATGTAGTGGTTCAGACCAGACGCGAACAGGCGCGCGGCTCGTGCCATTCATTTCAATGGAAGCGGAGCGCCGATGAATTTCGCGAGCGAGGCTCCAACTGGTTCACACCAGACGCGAACAGCTCCGCGACGGTCGACAAGCGCTTCTGCTCAGCTGCAGTCTTTTTTTCACTCCCACTTGAGCTTCTTTTTTTTTTCTTTAAAAAAAAATTAGATAAAAAAAATCATTTTCATCATCGCCCCCCCTCGCCCCGTAGCCAGCCTGCTCCGTAGCTTACTTTTGTGTGTGTGTGTGTGTGTGTGTGTGTGTGTGTGTGTAAATAAATAGAAACACGCACTCAGGTGTCCATCTCAAGACAAGACCTCTTTCATAATGATCATTGACCGGCATCTCTAGGATCAAACAGACGTATTTTGATCAAGTCTTCCTCTGTGTGTGTGTGTGTGTGTGTGTGTGTGTGTGTGTGTGTGTGTGTGTGTGTGTGTGTGTGTTTAATCTCTCTCGCACTCTGATACAATGTACTGACAAATATAACATACAAATATGATATATGATCGAATTTATCATTCGGTTTTTATTTTTGAAATGAGTTTATTTTGAAAATTCACCGTATTTTCTCGTTTTTATTGAGCGACTTCCTGTACTATTGACGAGGATCGCTCGCGGCTCGCGCACGAAATAGAGCAGACGCCGAAACAACAAATGCATGCCGCGAGCCGCGCAACCACCACATTGATTAACATGGGCGCCGAATGGAAGCGCTCGGCGGCGCTTCGCGGCGCTTTGTGGCGCTTCTGCGTCCAGTGTGAACCGGGCGTTACGTCGCTCGGAAAATTGGCGGAGGGAGGGCTCATTGAAAAAAAAAAAAAAAAATTGGTGTTCCTTCGGCGCGCCTGGGAAACTCTGAAATTATGAATAACTTAAGCTCGTTTTTGTCCCATTTGCCTGCATCAGCCCGTCATGATATTGTTAAATTAATTGAGAGCCACCCACTATTGTTTTCTGACCACCCCCGCCGTACGTCAGTTTTGCACCATGACATAAAGTAGAGGGACATGCCACAACTAAGCAGCACGCACACAGAGTCATTATTGGGAAGTTAAGAAAGAAGCTTTGGCTCTCCTCCTGACAGTGCCCATCTTGATGTTAATTTGGGGTCAGGTTTTTACAGACTATAATGCCCTCGTAGATGCGGTGGTCTCTGCTCCTACAACACTTCAATCTCCAGATTTGCCACAGGAAGGGGGGTTGATAATGTGTTGGCAGCTGCATTATCATGTGTGGACTAGCTGCGGAATTCTTATTTCGGGGGAACTGAGCTGTTTTTCTTGTTTAATTTTGTTTGTAGGTATGTTAATAGGGTTTAGTTCTTAGGCGAGGGGGTGTTATGACCCGCAGGTGGGTCTAGGTGCTTCTATCTTTGTGTCTGTGTGTGTGTGTGTGAGAGTGGATGAAGCCTTGCAGGTGCGGTCCTGGATGTCGGCTGCTGATTGGACGCGCCGCGGCTGAGAAGGAGGAGCAGTCGAGCCAGCCTGACGGTCATCCCTCCTCCGCTCCCAACTCTGCAGTTAGTCACTTCTGAAATGGTGTTAGAGCACGCTGCCGTAGGGGTGGGCTGCCATTTTCTTTGTCCCCTCTTTTCTCCTGTTTATTAAGTATGTAGGGAGGTTAGCCTTTCTGTATTTGGGTTCTCTTTCTTTCTTTAGTTAGTTCTTAAGGCGAGCTAGTTGGAGTTTGGTTTATTATTTTGGCCTGGGCCCACCCTGAAGCCTTTGCTGCCCACCGGTTAAGTTGTTTTGTTTATTTCATTTACTGATTAATAAAATGTTTTTTGTTGAAACTGCCAACTGCAGTGAAAAATGAATGAGGCTTGGGAGTGGGGGAAGGTGTCCCACACGTTGCGTCTCGGTCCCCCTCGACGGGACGTAACACGGAGTTTTCGCCGTGACAGCAGGTTGAGCTCCTACCGTGTTAGAGGTGACGTCGTCACGTTAGCCTGTTCCATCCCTGCTAAATTCTTTAAAGAACTACCGTAAGTAAACTTTTAAATTATAATACGCTCTACACTAATTGTAATTTCCTGCCCGTGGTTCTATATTGCAACAGTTGACGGCTCATATCAGCAGATAAGCAGCAACAATCTGGGCATTGCAGGTGATTCATAAATATGTCATTTCTTATTAATTAGCCCATAAGTGTTGTACACCAGTGTGACACCAAATGCTTGTTGCTGACAGCAGTGAAGAAATGACACTCTAGTGGTTCTGCACATTAGTATAAATAGAGTGATTCTCTATCATTACATCACAGGACGGCGGCACACTGACTCATTCCATGAACCTGGACACTGATGATCCAGACTCCGGTCCAGATGACACAACAGGCCACAGTGGAAACAGGTCAGAGCATGGACTGGCTGCTGAAAGGATACAGGTAGGTGGCGCTGTCATCCCAAGTTGTGTGGTGTGGAGGATCAGGGCCAAAGTTCCAGATGCTCACAGATGTGAGTCTGGATTCAGGAGGAGTGTTTGAAGGCTGGACTCCCAACAGTGATTGGCTGCTGAGGACCTCTCAATCACAATCAGGTTTTTTAGTGGCTGTGAGATTGAAAGTGAGTGAACATCATTAAATAAAGAGATCCTGCAGGGTCCCAATTTGACAAGTACACTGCTAGGTGTGCTGCTTCGTTTTCGCCAAGGCCCTGTAGCATTCATGACTGACATTGAGGGAACGTTTCATCAAGTAAGAGTTTCCAACCAGGATGTAAACTTCTTACGCTTCCTCTGGTGGCCAGATGGGGACATTACAAAGGACCTACAAGAGCACAGGATGCTGGTCCACATCTTTGGGGCAGTGTCATCCCCAAGCTGTGCTTCATTCGACGACAATCAGCATGACTTCCCAGCCGAGGTTATAAACACTGTTGGTCAAAATTTCTACGTGGATGATTGTCTAAAGGCCGTCAGCACGGTGGAACAAGCAATACATCTGTACCAGCAGCTAACAGACCTGTGCGGTAGAGGTGGATTTAAGCTCAATAAGTGGGTGAGCAATCATCGCTCGGTGCTGGCCGCCATTCCTGAAGAGCAGAGAGCTAAAGAGGTAAAAACACTTAACCTTGACAGAGACCAGCTCCCTATGGAGAGGGCCCTTGGAGTTCAGTGGGATGTACAGCAAGATACATTCACATTCAGCATCAGAACCAAGCTGGGATGGGATGAGGAAATCCCTCAGGTCATGGTACATCCCATATATAGTTTTTCAAGCGCCAAACTACAACTAAGGAACTCATCTATAACAAATCTACAACCTTGTTTTAATTCTGATTAATAAACTAAAGCTTATTCGATTATCATTATGTTGTTTTTTTTAAACGCTCATACAAAACAAAAAAAGTGGAGGGAGAGTAGTCTGAATCGGGTTCTGGAGCATTGCTCTACCTCATCCATCGCACTCATGAGCGTCACATCCACTTGTAGTGCATCATTTCCGCCAGCAAGCTTCTCCTGTTAGACCTTCCCCGAGGTGGTTGGTGGGGTGACGAGCACCCAGCACGTGACCTCTACGACGAGTTTCTACCCACGAAGTGCCATAGGAAGACACTGATTAAATAGTATG
>NW_027466074.1:3550000-3575000 GCF_046127955.1 Nelusetta ayraudi
ATTCCTTTTAGATTGTTACTTTGTCTGATCATTTGTGCCAGCGGCTCAATGAACATAGCAAACAATGTAGCGCTTAGGCAACATCCTTGACGAGTACCATTAATCTTTATCCTTGCCGTAGGTTCTTGGTAGAGACCTTGAATACACTGTATTAACTTTTCTTGGAACCCCAGTTTCCCAAGAACTTGATACAGAAATCTCCAATTCACACAGCCAAGGCTCACCAGTAACAGCTCGCAGGCCCTGCTTTTGGATCTGATCTATTATGTATAGGACCCGTCTAATGTCTTCTTGAGTCTGCCTACCTGTTAAAAAAGCTGACTGATTGGAAGTCCATCTCGTCCCCTTAAATTTCAAAGCGTAACGAACCTGCGTAGCCCGAGGAATTTTATTATAGTTTATTTCCTCGGGTGCAACTCCCCAGGTGGCATTGTCAGGCAACCCCCCCCCCCCCATTTTCCTTTATACCCACCATCAGAATTGTCTCCACCTCCGCCAGACCCTCCCCCTTGCCGTAGGTTCTTGGTAGAGACCTTGAATACACTGTATTAACTTTTCTTGGAACCCTAGTTTCCCAAGAACTTGATAAAGAAATCTCCAATTCACACAGTCAAGGCTCACCAGTAACAACTTTTGGAGCTGATCTATTATGTATAGGACAGTCCTAGGGCTGGACGATATAGAAAAAAAGCATATCGATATAAAAAAAGTCATATTGATCGATATCGATAATTATCAAAAAAATTGAAAACATATTTTAATTGCAGTGCTGGATGTTTTATACTATTACTTCATGACAGACTTTTAATAAAGAACACACAAGCACTGAATTCAAATTCAAACTTTTATTCAACCACCTTTTTTAAACACAACTGAATTGTTTTTTTGTTTTTTTTAATATTATTATTATTATTATTATTATTAATTTCGTCATTTATTTTAAAAAAAATAGGCTGAGATAGGGCTCGAACGTGCAACTCGACCAGAGGTCTGAAGTTGTGGCGGTTAACAGCTCGTTTTGCACTGATTCCCGGCACTCGTTGTACAGACGAGGAAGAGCTGTGTTTGAAAAATACTTGCAGTCTGGAACTTCATATCGCAGGTCAAGAGTGGCGAGAAGCTGTTTGAAGCCAAGCTTTTCAACGGTGGTTATTGGCAGCATATCCCTCGCTATGAAGCATGTTACTACATGGGTGATGTCCTTATGGCGCTTGGACGCTTTGTCGTATTTACTGCAAGAAGTCCAGTTTGGTCTGCTTTACTTGCTTGGTGCTGGCGCTGGCAGCAGATTCCTCTGACAACGTGGAGCCGCTGGGTCTGCGTTTGCGATTGGTTGGAGGAAGAAATGGCCGTAATATTAAGCTACATGATTGGCTATGATGAAAAAGGAAGTGAAACTTTTTCTATCAAACTTTTTATGGACCCCTTTTTTTCCTATTGCAGCACACGTCTATCGATCGATATATATCGTTATCGAATTATCGTCCAGCCCTCGACGGTCCCGTCTAATGTTATCTTGAGTCTGCCTACCTGTTATAAAACCTGACTGATCCTCATCTATCAAGTCCGGCATAAAACTTTCAAGTCTTTTTGAGATGATTGAAGTAAAGATCTTCTAGTCAACATTTAAGATTGAAATGGGCCTATACGATTCACAAAGTTCCTTATTTTTCCCTTCTTTTGGAATAACCGGAATGACAGCCTCTTTCCATGAGGGAGGCCGTTTGCCCTCTGTCAGAGTCAGATTAAAAGAATTTAGGAGTATCGGGGTTAATTCTTCTCCAAATGTTTTATACCACTCACTAGGAAACCCATCACTACCTGGCGCTTTGGTTGATTTTGAAGCTGCTAATGGCAGCATCTATTTCTTTTTTGGTTATACTGGAAATGAGTTTTCTATTTTGCTCATCTCCAATGGCTGGTAGGTCCAATGAGTCAAGGAATTCTTTCATCTCACAATCTTCTTTAGCTGTGAGTTGGGTATATAGATTTTCATAGTAATCTTTAAAAACCCTCTCTATTTCTTCAGGTTCAAGTAGTAGCTGTTTCGTTAATGGGTCTCTAATTTTACATATTGCATGAGAAGCTTGCTGGGCCTTTATTCCTCTTGCTTAATATTTGGTTGATTTACAGCCTGATTCATAGTGGGTCTGTTTAATGAATTTCAGCTTTTTCTCAACATCTAGCCTCAAGACATCGTCTATTTCCCTTCTGACACCGATTATTTGTTGTGACACTGTATCGTCCTTATTGCTTTTGTGTTGCTGTTCCAGAGTTGTTCATTGGTTTACCAGCTTCTTGTAACCTTCTTCTCTATGTGGCAGGTGGGTTTGCCCCCACCTTCACGTCATCAATCACACCTGCGCCGGAGTGCAATCTTTGCGTCCCTCAGTGCGTTTACATGGTACTAGAGAAATTTGAATTATTGCCTTAGTCCGATTCTGATCGGAGTTTGAGAACTCCGATTGGAATTGGAGAACTCCGATTGAGACACCCAGATAATGCGATTGGAATTCGAATTTCTCGGCCATGTATACGCCTTAGTCGGACTATTAACTGGACAACGTAAGTGCGCACGCACCACCGCACAACTACGTCGTCTAACAAAACAGACGGCGCGAAACAACCAGCAAACGCGAATAAGAATGTTGACATTTGGAGAGAGGATGAGACCGGGGCGATGCTTTCTCTTCTAAAAGAGATGGACATATTAAAATAACACACAACAGAGACCTTTTTTAAAAGGGTAGCGCAGCAAATGCAGGGCTCCGGCTTTGCGCAGCCCTGAACAAATACGTATTCCTTCGTATTTATATTTCTACCTTTTCGTTCACATTTTTTATAAGTTAGAAGAATTTCAACTTTGTAAATAAAAGCACAGCAAAGAGATGTTTTTCTGATTTGTTTTTATTTAGATAATTTCACGGTTATTCTGCTGGAAACGGCGTGCAGCGGCACAAGCTTCCTCCACGGTCGGCACTTTCATGAGCGTGTGTATAACTGAAGACACCGTTCCTTTGCAAAACCTGTACACAAACTCTCCCACCAGTCTGCGCAGAACCCGCATCCAACAAGAACGAGAGTTTGGGGTCCGTGGCAACGGCACAAAGCGTAGCATCGAAGACATTGTGTTGTTGTAGCCCTCCAACAGCAAACAACGTTCTTGTCTCATGGTTATCTTTTAAGATAACCATGAGCACAAGAAATAGGGTACAGCTTATCTGCAAAGTAAGTAACACGTACATTATGAACTATCATTCTATATCATAATGATGTAATATGTCAACCGAAAGCAGCTGACCAGCTGAAAAGGCTCACTCCACCCCCTACTGTTGGGAGGAGGACACGTTCCCGTCAGTAATTCAAATTTCTCAGCTGCATGTATAAGGAGAAGGTGAGAACTCCGATTGGACGAGAAAACCAAATTATTGCTTAGTCCGATTAAGCTCTTCCTGCAACTCCCCAGGTGGCATTGTCAGGCAACCCCCGCCCCAATTTTCCTTGATACCCACCATCTGAATTGTCTCCACCTCCGCCAGACCCTCCCCCTCGCCACATCTAGTCTTTTTTTGATAGGCTGCCCTCGCTATTAAACTCCCTCTCATCACAGCTTTAATTGTGTCCCACAGTATGGTAGTGTCTACTGGACTATCTATGTTCTCCTCCATAGAGCATTTAATCTCTTTCTTAACCTCCTCCAGTGTTTTTGGATTATTTAGCATACCCACATTTAATCTCCAAAGTGTGTTTTTCTTCCTCTTATTTAGACAAATAATAAGGTAATTAATACTGTGTCAGTACAAGTCAGTCATTCCTATTTTACATTCCTCTATTCTGTATCTGTCTGTAATGTTAATAAAAAAAATAGTCCTCTGTAATGGGTGGAGGTCCCTCCAAACATCAAACATCCCGAGTTCGGGTAGAGAGACGTTGACAAGTTTCGACAGGCGGGTCTGACTTCTGTTGCCATTAGTTGTGTCGAGTTTAGCTTTTAAATCATGTTGATTTAGCTCTTGTTGAGAGAGATGTGTTTCCTGTAGATCAGGCATGGCCAAACTACGGCGTGTCTCTGTCCGGCCCGCGTGAAGGCAGTCAAAAATCTAACCTAACTTAGAAATGACACTTGAACCTGCAATGAGGATTTTAGTCGTTCTAAATGAGTCCAACGTTAGAAAAAAAGGAGCGACCCGGACTTCCCACAGTCTCTTTTCTATTAACATGGGAATTCAATTTTAATAATTTGTCAACTAAAAACACCGGTCATACTAGAACATCCCTACCAGCTTTCTTCCCTTTATTCTCTGAATTTAATCAAAGAATCTTTGAAACTCTTGTAGCTTTTCTCTGGCTCGTGTCACTGCTGATGCGTAGCCCCTCCAGGATCCCTCCTTGCACTGCCACTCCGTCGTAGTGCGGGGCACCAAGTACCGCAGGCCCCTCCGCACCCGTCGCCACCGCCGTCTTCTCCGCCAGGCCGCGTCTCACCAATTCCTCCTTTACCTCCTCTGCGCTGTTGTAGGTTCGAGTTCCCGTATCCCAGTGGCTCCTCATCTTGGTGAATGGCGTCTGGAAGCGGATGCCCTTCTCCTTCAGGATTCTTTTAGCAGTGTTGTACTCCTTTCTCTTTTGGACCATCTCTGTCGCGTAATCGTGATGGAATGACGGTACTTTATTCCCCAGTTCTATTTTCTTTGTCCATAGCTCTCGCAGGACCCTCTCTTTGGTAGTAAATTCCAGAAAGTTAACAATGATGGGTCTCGGTTGGGCACCGTCCGCTGGCTTCTGTGCAAATGAGCGGTGTGCTCTCTGAATTTGGAAATTAAAATGTGCTGGCAGGTGCAGTTCGCTTTTCAGCAGGTCTTCCACAAACTTGGCCACAGATTCTCCCTCCTCTCCTTCAGTGACTCCATAGATACGTAGGTTGTTTCTCCTCGGCCTGGACTCCAGGTCAGTTAACTTGTCCTGAAGAGCTTTTTGTTCTCTCAGTGATATGACCAGAGTGTCATTAGCTTCCTGTGCCCAACGTTCTAGCTTTTCAATCCGCGACTCAGCCTCGTTGATCTTGCCGGTCTGGAGCTCCTGTTCGGTGATGACTTTCGCAAGTTGTTGATTTATTTCGTCTTTGAAGTCGTCCAAGTCTTTTTCCACGTCGTTCCTCAGTGTTTCTCCAAACGTGCGAAGGACTTCTTTTGATTCCGTTTTTAAATCCCGTATCTCCTTGCTAATAATTTCTATGTCCAAGCCCTTTTTCGCGTCGTTAGTCACGAGGAGTTCGTTTCGCCATCTCCCTCTGTTTCAGAGCAAGCTGGTAGTTCCGCCATATTGTCTGTTACTGTGTTTCTGTTTTGGTTGAATCGAGTTTTCCTTCCCATTCCAACGTTCCCCTGATCACTTTGTAGTTAATATGATATCTGACAATAGTTATTCAAGTTTTCGGGGAGTTTTTACCCTGGACGGTCGAGAGCCCTGGTGTCGCGCAGTCTACCGCTTTATGGCCAAACCAGAAGTCCCTTCCCTCTAGCCTTTTCAAGGGGGAGGTGGCTAGACTCGGCTCTTGTGGGACGAGAAGCAGAAGGCCTGTCCGATCGGGGGGGAAGATGAGATGACATTTTTGTGGGTCAACACAAACTCATCTGCGAGGACAGCAGCCTTGGACAATGACAACACTTTCTGTTCATTCAAGAACATTACCACCTTCTCTGGCAAAGAGTCTTTAAAATCTTCTAAAAGAACGAGCTCACGGAGTGACTCAAAGTCATTTTTGACATCATTAGCTGCACACCATTTATCAAAGAGGTTGCTTTTCTCCCATGCAAACTCGACAAAGATTTGGCCACTAGATTTTCTATGGTTCCTAAATTTTTGCCAGTAGGGCTCAGGAACAAGCTCATAAGCAGGAAAAATTGCTTCCTTTACAACATCATATTGCAGGCTGTCTTCTAAGAAAAGAGCAGACACCAACTCCTGTGCTTTTCCCACCCGCTTGCATTGGAGAAGGACAGGCCACATGTCTCTTGGCCAGTTGAGTGGCGAAGCTATTCGCTCCAAGGCACTGAATTATGAATTCTGTACCTACCTACAACCCCCCCTTCCGTGGCCCGCCGACTCGATGCAGGTCTGTCATGTGGCCCGTTGCTAAAAAAGTTTGCCCACCCCCTATACAGACAGTGAGTTGGAGCAAGCTCGTAAGCACTACTTCCAGATGGCCCGCACTGCCAGTGAGGGGAAATGTGTCATGTTCAAAGAGCTGAGATGCAGGCTGGTGAGAAACACTGTCACCAGCATGATTTCTATCTTGAGAGCCAGTCAGCAAGGAGAGGGGGTCCGGTACCCTTCTAAACATGAAGTCACTGCAATGGCTAAAAGACTAGTGGAGTATTATCCCATGCTGAAGGATTAAGACAAAACAATGAAACATGTAAGTGATTATATTATTTTGCGCACTTTTTGTGAAAAAAGTGTGAAGATTTTGAAGCGTGTGGTTATTTTTGGCTGATACTTTTTTTTATCTGTGCATCTTCACTTTCCATCTTTATTTGTTCTTTCAATGAGTGAAATTTTATTTACCACAGGCGAGCACTTACAAGAATCTTCACAAGAGATTCACCAGAGAGGGGCCACAAGAAGAAAAGGCATCGCATTGACTTCTCAGCAAGTGACCAAGAAGAAGATCATGATGCAGACTCAATTGGTGGATCAACAATTATTTTGTGTCACACACCAGGGCGCAGTTCTGATAATGGCCACACTTCACGTAAGTAGAAACATGTCCATTTTAATAATAATGATAATGTATGAAAGCTAGGCAATGTTATGATAGTTTTGGATATCATGATATATCACAGGCATTTTTACATTTGAATTGTCATTTGATATATTTTGATGCTCCAAACAATTTCATCCATTTGACTGATTTACTGATTTGTCTCCTCCATTTCATCAGCCAAAGATGGTCTGACAGCACAGGCCAGACATTATCAGACCCTGCAGGAGCTGTACAAGAAACCAAAACCCAACCAAGATGCTGTCTCCCAAATTCTTGACCTGCAGTTTCAAGCAAGAAGATCCTTCATCGATAGTGATGTTCTGAAAGAACAGGACAAGGCCAACAAAGATCCTGGATGCATATCCATGTGTCAAGGATCTTTATCATGTAAGTGATTAACTTGTTTTGGTTTATGATGAAAAGCAAGCATTTTTGCAGATTTTAACATTGACTTGCATTATAGGCGATGAATGAGCTGCGGCGCATTCTGGATAAGGGCAACAGAAAATTCATTGATGAACTAAAAAAAGAGATGGGAAGACTTCTGCACCAATGTGTAATTTTATGGTGTTTGGAAAAAAAATGAAGTGATGAAGCCACGCATAACGCTGGTTGTAGTTCAGTAGAGTCATTTTGCTGTGTCTCTAATTGACTGTGTAGCTGTTTCCTTGGACATAGGATGGTTTATGTTGCGCTGAATGAATAGATGCAGAATGGTAATACTCTTCATGCTGAAAAAATAAGATTTTTTTGTGATCAACACAAACCTAATAAGACTCATTTTTAGGAAGACTAACTTTGAACTCAAAGTTGATTTGTTCTATTCCAGTGGAATATTCCATCGCGCTGCTCAGGGCACTCCCCACACTCTTTCCTTCACCAAGTCCACCACCGAAGAAGCTGGGACATGCCAGTGAGGCACTGCTTCATGTCATTCAGGTGAAAGTTTGTTTGCATTTTCTCACATTCAACACTTCATAGTTCCATGCATGGATGTGGCGTTTCCTTCTTCTTTTTCTTTAGCCAACAGAAGATCCCACAATGTACTCGCAGAAGAGGTCTTTCTGCACCCCTGTGTTGCTGTTTGATGGGACCCGCTGTCTCATCTGTCTTGGAGCCACTCCCGCCACCACGCTTGCCAAGGAAGACTTGAGTGACGGTCTGCTTCATCTGATGGATTACTACTATGCCCTGCACCTCACATATCCAAAAGTGTGTGGCAACCCTTCTCTCTGTCATTCAGACAGAAGTGCTACAGGACACTATCCATGAGTGAGACACCACAGCCTCATACAAAAAAGACCATGGCAGAATGGAAAGATTTTATTGGGGAGTAGAGCTGTGTACTAGGCATAGGTAGTGATACACTCCCCTAAACATGTTATCAGTGGTGATAGGAACACAACACTATATGCTGTCCCCATACTGTTTTTGTTTTTTTTGTGTAACTGAGTGTCAGGGAATCTGAATCAATATTCAATAATGATGACGGTGAATATTGTAACAATTGTTACTTGCGTTCTAGAAATGATTGCTTGAGATTGTTTTAAGATGCAATGCCTTAGTGACGTTTTTATTACAAGGCAGTGAAGGCACTGTCAGCAATTTAAGTGAATAAATAGTTGTTGACAATATTAATTCTGTTTGCTGAATTATTTTTTTTTTGGGGGGGGGATGGGCGTAGGGGGGGTGGATGCTTTGTCTCATTTTGAGAAAAAAAAAAGCTAATATTGTGAACACTTAAATTAAGAAGAATTGCACTGTTAGTAGGTCTGGTTTTAAGATCTTTTCATTCAAATTAAGAAAGAAGCAAACGTGAAAAAAGAATTGAGAAGCTAGTATCAAGTTTATTTGACTTAGTACAGTCCTTGGAATGAGTGCTTTACTGTTTATTTCAAGAGTTTTTCCATTCTTCAAATGCCTAGATATATCGTCTTATTTTAAGAAATCTTACCAAGTCTAAATATCTTACTGCATTGGCAGATAATTTGACTTGTTTCTAGCCTGTTCTTTCTCAATTTAAGTGTTTGTTTCTTAGATATATTTTGCAGTGTGTGGACACCGAGGGGAGCTCTAGAATTGGCTCATTCAACCGACCAACGAGCCAATCAGCAGCGGCGTCACAGGCCCTCCTCCTTCTTTGTTCTCTCTCTCACTTTGACTTCGGCACTGGACAGCCAGGTTTGTGGAGGGAAGGTTGGAACAAGGTAAGGACGGGGTACCCCAAACATTCATGTACGTAGAGTCACTAAGTCTTAAACTCACCAGGTTTGTATCGCTTGTGGAGAATTCACAATAAAAATACATTGACACTGTCAGGATGGACTCAAGCACTATTATTGAACTATACTGTATTTTTTGAGTGATGTGAAGCTATTGACAAGCGCTGCGCAAAGGAGGCCCATTTGTTTTTGTTTTTTTGAAGGGGGCCCAAAATTCCTGGCGGCGCCCCTGAGCGGGCATCTCCAGCACTAAGGCAGTGGAGCTGCTGGCCACGAGAGAAGAATTAACCAGTCCATTGAAACCATTTGTTTGGTCTAGTGAGTGGCAACAGTCCTTTGACGATCTTAAGTGCCTTCTCAGCTGTAACCCTGTCCTGTCTGCTCCAAATTTTTCCTCATTGGCTAGAAGCCCCAAATCTAGCATGGGCACTTCTTGGGGGCTCCTGATGAAAAAGCAAGTGGCCCCATGTCTCTAGGACAAAGTTGAAAATTCACCCCATAGACTTGCATTGAATTAGGGTTAACAATAAGGCTGAAACTAGGGTTAGGGTTAGGGTTAGGGTTAGCTGAAATTAGGGTTAGGGTTTCGGGGTTCCTCAAGTACTAGAAGCCCCAAATTTGGCGTGGGTGCTTCTTGGGGGCTCCTGATGAAAAAGCAAGTGGCCCCATGTCTCTAGGACAAAGTTGAAAATTCACCCCATAGACTTGCATTGAATTAGAGTTAACAATAAGGCTGAAACTAGGGTTAGGGTTAGGGTTAGCTGAAATTAGGGTTAGGGTTTCGGGGTTCCTCAAGTACTAGAAGCCCCAAATTTGGCGTGGGTGCTTCTTGGGGGCTCCTGATGAAAAAGCAAGTGGCCCCATATCTGTAGGACAAAGTTGAAATTTCACCCCATAGACTTGTATGGCATTAGGGTTAGGGTCCAAGAGTACACATACACATTTTCTTTTGCTTTATTGATTTAAGCTCATCGTCTCCAGCTGCAAAGGTACAGAAACCTTTCTGTGTTTTGATGTCGTGTGTGAGAAAACATCACTTTTTTCTGTAAACTTGTGTTAGCATTGTCCTTCATTGAAAATGACACAGTCTTTCATTTCATTGTTCAGATGCTGAACAACAAGGCATTCCGTTGCTCTCTGGCCATGAAACGACGCCTGGAGCAAAAACGGGATTGGACACCTTTTCCACCTCGGAAGGACTTTGAACGTCGTGAGTACTTCCACGTTCATGATTTCATGTTCTGCCTGTGTTGTTATGTTGTATTCCAAATAAATCTTACAAAAACATATTTAGATTTTTCTTTTTTGTCAATTTACACAGGGCGCGGTACTGGTCAGCGACCTGGGTGCGAAGATGGCCCGTTTTGCTCCTGACTGACAAAACAGTGCAAGTTCGTTCTTAAGGCCCAGCAACCAGACAAGAAGGTATGGGTCGTGATTTTGTCAAGCCACGAGTTTCTTTATGTTTTTGTTCTGGTGGTGGGAGACTCACATCTCTGTCCACTTGTGGATGGTTTTGTGTTCTCTCCCCGGGCAACAACCTTGAACACGGGCTTGTAACAGACTCCGCCCAGGATTTTGCTGCGCTATTGGCAACTGTGTTGGACCGCTGGCCCAAGGTTTGTTTATCTGCTGTGACAAACAAATTTGAACACATGAATGTCATTGCCACTTTGTTTTATCAATATCAAGTAATTCCATGATCCATAGTTCAATAACAAGAATATTCATGAATTTATTTTGCATTTTTATGTTTGTTTGGGTTTTTTTTTTTTATATACAACTATTTTGTAGGTGTTTGTGCTTGACTTTCCACCTCGCCTGACTGTCAAGCCAGAACTACAAACAGCGCTACGTCAAGTATATCATCGTGTTGCTGCACGCATGGGTGTGTAAAATACATATTTTTGTTGTATTTTTTTCTCTTCAGTGACACTGTGCTAACAGATATTTCTTAGAATTGTGTGATTACATAATTGATTATGTGACACTTCTTCCAGGTTTAACATTTGTGTATATGGCCGATCACCTCCCCCTTCGCCAGCTGTACATGGTGGTGTTATGATGGTGTAAGTTTTGCCTTCTTCAGCCTTACTTGCTCTTCATTTGATATGACAAATATGTGTTAACATGTTGTTTTCTGTTTACGTGCACCTCAGGACTGATTTTGGTGGAGCGTCTGCATGCTGCAGTGCTCCATCAGCTCGCACCCCCTTCACCTAGGCCAGGGGTGTTGTGCCACAACCAATCATCGCCCAGGGTGTCTCCCAGAGTGGTTGTGACAGGTCCTGTCTACATGCCAGTGTATGGACCCGCTCCTGAATGGACTCTTGTTGGACAGGAGGTTGAGGTAACCTGTTCATCCCTATTTTATTTTTCCCCCAATCGTGTATTTGTCAAACTGTGCAACTTTTTATTTTAAAAATGAACACTTATCCTAAGTTGACTCTGATTTCCTCTCCTCTTTTTTTATAGACAGTACCAACAGCTGTTGAGACTGCATTTCACACAGACATCCCGTCCAATCCCGTGTGGTTCAGTGAGGCTGTGCTGCTAGACCACATGGAGACCGTCGTGGAGTCATCTGGCAGGGTTTCCCCAGCTGCCACGGTAACATTCACACAATTATTCATACACTTATCAACTAGGGGTGGGTGAAAAAAAAAATCAATATTGCAATATATTGTTGTGCTTTCTGTTGCAATAAATAATCGATACACACTGACGGCAAATATCAATATTTTTTTCCAAACACCACCTGTCCACCTGTCCCGGGAAAGATAAAATCTCTCCCGGCACACAATTTGTCCCGTTTTTTATGGAAAATGACAAAACCTCATTTAATTTCCGTCTGTGGTCTAGATAGGGTTGCCAACCCTTCCGTAAAATACGCGATTGTCCCATATTTGCAAATTAAAAAGCCTGTCCCGTAATGAACTGATGGGGGACGCACTTCACTTTGTCCCGTATATTTTGGGGACGCGGTTATTTATTTATTTATTTTGTCTGCATCATTTTTTATTGATTTTCAGAATCGAAGCAGTGAAAGGATTTTTTCCCCTCTCTCATCTTCCCGTCGGTTTGTATATCCCAAGTCCCCAAGTTGAGATAAGACAAGTTGCTACTGACTTTACATTACCAGAAAGCACTGTCCTTGTTTACATAAAAGTTATTAATGTTCATGCACTTTAATATGTTTGCTTGTGCAGTGCACGTTTGTTTGTACATTATACAAAGTTTTGGAATAAATGCAAGATCACAGGCATTTTCCTTTTTATGGGTATTTTTTTCTTTTTCAGTCACATATCGTCTGCAAAATTTCGAAGATATCGAAGATATCGTGTGTCGTGATGTTGTCATTATCGTGGGCCAAATATCGTCACAGTATCGAATCGTGGGTTAGCTGTATCGCCCCACCCCTATTATCAACACAAGATCACATATGTACAGTACATGTACAGTTTAATTAGTGTGTTACTTTGTTTATGAATTCATTTCTTTATGTTCTTCCAGATGTCCAGCCTGATCAGCACGTGTTGCCTCAAAAACCAAAACAAACAAGTGACATGTTGGTATTTGGGATATGTGTATTTCATTGTGTGCATCTTTGTGATAGGACAATAAATGCAGTTCTTTAAACGTTACTTTGTGTCCTTGTATTTGCAGGTGTGGGCAACACGTTCAACTGTCCACATGACTGAGTCTGCCTCCAGCAATATCACAGCAGTGCAGCAGGTTTGTACTTATTCATTTCCACTTCATCACCTGTGTGTGTTTTCTAGGCTTTACACCGATCTTATCGGCTGTACCGGATCGGCCGATATTTGGCATTTTTAGAAACGTTCATGATCGGGCGTCATGTCATGAATCACCGATCAATGAGGTCATGGTCGTGTTGAAACTTTTTTAATCTGTCTCATTTCCTCCAAAGTAGTTTCACAGCATCGACATGTTTATTTGTTTGTATCCGAGAGCTAATGATTCATGATTCAAAAACCTTCATTTTCGTCTTCGTGCCTCTTCCTGTTTTGAGTACTGTCGCTATGTGACGGAAAATAAAGTTTCTTTGAATCTTCACGACAGCAACATCCATGGGCGACACAAACAAACGTGTCGGGGGTGTGGAAGTTTTTCAAAGTGAGAGAAACAGACATAGCACAAGCTATCTGCAATATATGCAACACTACAGTACCTAGCGGGGGAACTTTGGCAAAAAATTTCAACACCACAAATTTAATCAGGCGCTTGGAAAAGATACACACGGAGGAGCATGTCGAGTTCAAGAAACACGCGGAAAAAGAAAAGCAAACTCTGAAACGGATGCTAAAGCAAACAACTTTAGACGGTGCTCGTGAGAAGGCAAGGGGTGTACAGAAACAAGTATTTATTGCCCCTAACGTGATTGGATCGGTGATCGGTGATCGGTTTATTTAAACTCACTGATCGGTGATCGGCACAAAAATCGTGATCGTGTAAAGCCTAGTGTTTTCCTTTCTATGTTTATTGGCATAAAATCACATCTTTCTTATTTTAATCAGGTGGAGGCGACGCCACAGATGATCAGAGCTGTGCCCGTGGTTCCTGTGGCTCCCGTGGTTGCCAGCACCAAGCCAGAGGAGGCCAGCACTGTCCAGGAGGCAACACAGAAGATCAACTAAGCTAAGGCGGCTTTTCTTTCTTCTTCTGTTGCTGCTCCGCTCGTTCTACGCCTCGCACATGTGATTTGTGATCCATCATCAGTTAGTACTAGTGAAGATGCAGTGGCAGATCATGGCACTGGTATTAGATTAGCCAAGGTTCTGCATGGTTCTTTTCATCAAGGCGAAACCGGTCACGGTTTAAAATTCCAGCACCAGCTGGCAACAGTGAGTCACTTCAGAAGAGCAAAACTCCTCACTTTGACATGGATAATTCTGACGTAGAGTTTGTCAGTGCTGTGACCAATGAAGAGTGTAACTTCTCTCCCCTTGATGTTGATGTTTGTTTAGACCTTTGCAAAAACTTGAAGATTCATTTGGACCGTGCGAGTTTTCCAATTTCTGATTGCAATGGCCCATTAGGTTCGCCGTGTACAAATGAGAATGTAGAGGCTGATGGAAACTGCTTCTTCAGAGCCATCAGTCAAGCTGTGACTGGTTTATAGACACAGAAGTGGAAATTCAGGTTGCAGCAGATTGTTTACGATTAGATGTGTACACTTTTATCGATGGTCATGGGTTGAAGTACAGCTCTTGCAAGAAACAATTCTCACATTGTATATATTTATGGATGTATTTGTTTTATATGGAAGCAGTTACCATAATCCAAATTAAAATAAGAATATAATAACAGAAATGCTTTTTCATTTTAAGAACGAAGCTGTATTATTTGACTCATAATTAAAATGGTTCATAAGTCATTCAATCTGCATTTTCATTTTCTTCTTCAAGACTGCTCATTCTTGTACTTAATTCAAATGAAGGAAAACACATTTGAGATTTAATTTTCAAAACATGCACCAGCAAAGAGTTACCAAAATTCAATATGAAATGTAAAATTCAAAAATGAAAAAGCAATAGCAGAATGCTTTTTCATTTTAAGAACAAAGCTGCATTATTTGACTCATAATTAAAATCATTAATACATATTCCTATATGCATTTTCATTTTCTTATTCGTGTCGCACCTTTTATGACACAATCAAAAAGAAAACTGAGGGCATTGCTTTTTAATTTTCGTGGTCCTGCCCTGCACAAGAGTTACCACAACTCGAAAACGAAATCGCAATCTCAAAGTAAGCGCGCGGCGCAGGAAAGTGACGTCAGCAGCTCTCCACCTCCGCTGTGGGGATGGCGGTATGACGCCAAGTGTCATTTGCCTCCTGTTATGTGTAAATTCTAATGATTGCGTAATAACAGAAACAAAGGAGTGCAGTAAATAACCAATATCCCTGTGTATTTTTAAAAGGAACACTAGAGATTTAACAATACACAAAATAACAGGAGGTTCACAACAATTTAGTGTCCATTCTCTGGATAGGGTCAGGGGGAGGCGCACTGCAGTGGAATAAGTGTCCATCCTGTGGAGATGGTTGGGTGGTTTAGAGAGATGCAGTGATGGCCTCTCTTAGGTGCAAATACAAGTTCACAGCCTGATACGGATCTGTTGGTGGAGCAAGATGGGACTCAGGCATAAAGATGATACAGAGTTCATAAATATCTGGATTACATGGTACAGCCAGCCGAAAGACACATTCATTTTTGCACAGTTGAATGTGTTCATCTTCAACAGGGGAGAGAAAATCTGTTGTTCGGTAAAGTTCAGGAACAGCATGCATCACATTAGGCCGACCGCTGGGGACGTTCAGGTTTGTTGATGGCCTGATGTTGTGTGCATTCCACACCTGTGCAGTGTCATCCAACTCATCCTGTAGAAAATGTATACATTTAGGAAGAGCTGTGCCAGCAGAACAGAAATAAAACACTAAATTACAGCATTCACACATGAGCAACCCCACCCTCTCCCTCCCTCCCTGTCTCTGTTCATCCCCCCCCCTCTTTCTCCCCATCTCTTTTCCTCTCTGTTTCTACCCTTCTGTTCCATCTCTCTCCCCTTCCATCTCTGTTCCTTTCCCTTTTCTACCCCTTCTCTTTAGCATTCTTTTTCCTTTCCTCCCGTCTCTGTCTGTCTGTCTTCCCAACACCCCCTTTCCCGTTTCTGTCCTCCCTCCCCTCTCTCTCACTTACATACACATGCGCACAAAATGAAAATAAAACATTATTCATGAACTCACCTGTATAGAGGCCCATACAACAAAACTGCAGGAGACTTTTGTCCAGAAACTCGCCATCAAAATGCCCGTTGTCTCTGAGGTCTGATAACAAGGCTAACCAGAACTCCATGCGCTGGCCACGCAGGAAACCCCACCAATATTCAATTCTTTGATTGGCGGTGCTGGCCCCCTCCAAGTAACTATCGAGGGTGTCGTCTGGTTGAACAGGGACGAGGAAACGCTGGAAGCCTCTAACATGGCCATTTTCGGTTCCAAGGTCGCCTCGAACAACTCTAGGGCACCCCCAAAAACGCTGTACCGCTTCTATGTAGCACCCTCCAATTACTTTTGGGTCACTACTTGTTGTGTAAGCATTGAGCCAGATTATTTTTCTTGAAAAGCCATCGATACATCCATTCACACAAATACCATATGGCTTCAGTTCATCATATGAGTCCAGGTGCCAGATGAAGTTGAGAAGTTTGAGAAGTAATTCCTCCGTCTGAGACGCCCCGCTTGCCTTAATGACACTCCTCTTGGATGCAGCTCCTTCAAAACCAAACGCACAGACTCTTTTCTCACACGCAGTCCATTTTCTCTGCATTTAGCATACATCCACCTGTACCCATGAAGCTGCCCAGGGTAATATAGCTGGTTGCTAATGGATTCAAAGAGGATCGCCAGGTCGGAATAGGCTTTGCGTGGCACGAGTCCCCTTGGAATGTACAGCTGCATCCCACTCTAGACTGATCAAACCCGACAAAGAAAACAAATCCTGAGTCACTAAATATTAAGAAGATGATTAAAAGGATTGGTATGTTTGATGTATGGAGGGATTTTCATCCATCCACTAAACAATTGACTTTTTACTCTCACCCTCATTCAGTTTACTCGAGGATCGATTATTTCTTTATGTTCAGAACAGACAGACACAGGGTTTTAGATTGTAGAATTGCTGTTAGCGACATATCAGATCACTCAGGTGTATATGTGAAAATAAATGTAGGTGTCCCACACAAAAACACTATTTGGAGACTTAAAAAACAACAGTCTGGAAGATCCATATATAAAGTAAAGGACCCGGTCACCAACCAGATGTGTTATAAGCCAGAAGCAATACATAAGTCTTTTGAATCATACTTCAGGAATTTATACACTCAACCCGAATTAGCAGAAGCAGTAACAGTCAATCAGTTTTTTGAAATCCCTAGACCTGCCATCTGTTGTCACAGAACAAAATAAGTGCTTAACTACAGAGATTACAAATGCAGAGGTCGACAAGGCAATTTCTAAACTGAAAACAAGCAAAGCAGCCGGGGTAGATGGACTACCAGCAGAATGGTATAAGACTTTTAGGGACTCTGTGACCCCACTGCTATTTATTAAATTGTTTTAACTATGTCTTAAAAGGTGGCGAGACCCCACCATCTTGGAAACAGGCCATATTATCTGTAATACTGAAACCAGGGAAAGCTAGGACAGATTGCAGCTCATACAGACTTATCTCAGTTTTAAACACTGATTATAACATTTTCACTTCAATTATTGTCAACACACTAGAAAATATTATCCCTGACCTAATTGACACGGACCAGACAGGTTTTGTTAAAAATAGACAAACACAAGACAATGTTAGGCGAGCTATACATCTGTTACATATAATGAGCAAAGGAAACACAATGTACTTAGCAATTAGCTTTGACACAGAAAAAGCTTTTGACTCTGTTCTATGGGAATTTTTTATACCTGGTCCTGCAATGTTTTGGCTTTAACAATACAGTTATAAAATGTTTAAAATCTAAATATAATTCACCTGTGGCCCGGATCAGAATAAATGGCAGTCTTTCAGGTACAATCCGTTTGGAGAGGGGTTGCTGACAGGGCTGCCCACTGAGCCCCATCTTGTTTGCTCTATTTATAGAGCTACTTGTTCAAAAGATTAGGGAAGACCCAGAAATCACAGGAATACTATTCAAGGGGAAAGAATATAAGACATGTTTATATGCAGATGACATCCTGGTGACTTTATCCGACCCAGATACCAGTCTCCCTAAATTAATGCCCTCCTTCGACCAATGTGGTTCATATTCGGGATACAAATTGAACATAGAGAAAACTCAAACTCTTACTTTTAATTACATACCTCAAGAAAACATACGTAAGTCCTTTAAATTTAAATGGAAAACCAGAATTTTGAAATACCTAGGTCTTCATATTTCCAAGGCCCCCAAGATTTATATAGTGTAAACTACGGTAGCATCACAACCAAAATTAAAAATGATCTGGACAGTTGGACCCCCCTAGTACTTGATATTTACAACCGAATAGATACTTAAAAAATGGTTATTTTACCACAATTGTTATTTCTACTCCAATCGCTACCTGTAGAAATACCCAATAAGAAATTCAGTGAATGGAATCGGATCATTTCTAGATTCATATGGCAGAACAAGAAACAAAGGGTACGCTACAAAACATTACACTTAACAGGGAGGGATGTCACTCCCATGCTTGGAGGACTACTATAAAGCAGCACAACTGCAGTATATAGTCTACTGGTGCAGGGCGGGTTACGATGCAAAATGGAAGGAGCTAGAATTTGACCAACGAGATATCCCACTTCAATCTCTGCTGGGTGACAAAGCTTTCAAGACTATATACTCTAGTAACCTATGTGATGTTATAAAAACTCCCCTAAATATTTGGTACAAAGAGATGAGCAAAGCGCACCTGGAAAAAAAATCTCGGTTATTAAGATGGGTCGAACATGATAGAGTATTCTTGTGTTATTCTTTATCTTGGTTTATATTGTATGATCACTAGTAGCACGTGTAAACTGTTAGAATCCTAGGCTAACATATACGCATCGTATTTCACTTTGTTTTATGGCCTGCCACTGATGTGCTCATCCTCTCCCTGTACAGGATATGAGCTGTGAAATCGGTCAACTATCGTATAGTCGTTGGTTTGTCTCTCTCTGTTCTCCTCCCTGTTCTTTCCTTATCTTATCCCCTCCCAGTCCTGTGTATAAGAGACCTTCTTCCTCCTTCCCACCTCGCACTCGCACTCCCATTTTACTGTGTTTTGTGCCTCGGAGCTCCGATCCCTTTTTTTATTGTTTGTTCATTAAATTACTTATTATCCCAGTATTTCTGCATCGGCATCTTCGCTCTTTTCCACAACAATTTGGCGTCACGAACAGGATTGCTGGAGACCCGTCAGTGGAACTCTGGGACGTTAAGGGCCCGGGACCAGGAACGGAGGAAACTCCTCGTTCCCCCTCTACCTCGAACCAAGCATTCAGAGATGAGAGGATCGGCGTCTAAGAGTGGATCTGATCGGCTTCACGTCTATCCAAGCGAACCTGGAAGGGAAGTGCTGATTCAGAGATCGGGTGAGAAGTAATTGTTCTTGTCTCAGACATATCAGTGACCAGTGGGTTGTTTTCCTTGTCGTCTACGAACGGTCCCGGGGCAGGACGGAGCGCTTACGTTAACCTTGCCTGTCAGGTCGGTGTTGATTCTGAATCAACACTGAAATTCCCGCTCCACAAGTGAGCCGGAAGCTTCTGGTAGGTAAACTACCAGAGGGGTGAGTTTTTTCTCCACCTTTTTGCTAGAGTTAGAAAAAGGGGTGCACGGGGACGCCTGTGTATTTTCTGACTTGGAATTTTGTGAAAACTTAGTGAAAAGTCAGAGTAATAAGTCTAGCTAGACAGTGCTGGGGAAGAACCAGAGCAAAGTGGCTGCTGCTGTTCCCCAGGGGGGACCAATTGTGGACGACATGAGGAAAAAATATGGTCCAGATTGTCTTGACATGTTGGGAATTTGGGTTGAAAAGTATGATTTCCCAGCAGGGGGATCACTGAGTTTGGAGGAATTGAGAAACCTCCGGGATAAATTGAAGATAGCAGAGGGAAAGGTTACAAAAAAGAAAAAAACAAACAAATATGCAATTCAGATCATCAAAGATCATGAAGGGTGTTTTTCATTTTGGAAAACTGAAGCAGAAGTCAGGGACAGGAAACAAGTAAATAAAACAAAAACAAACGTGTGAACAGCGCTGGGCGCTGGAGCACAGGGGTGACAGAGATAACGGCAGAGGGTGCACACACTCACACACACTCCCCAGAGGAGGGAGAAAAGGAGCCGCTCACACACGAGCATTCAAATGCACCAAATGTCTGTATCTTTCTCTTACAGGCCCGAGGGACCCTCTCCTGGACATGCCTGTCTTCCCTCCTCCCGCCTGCCCTCATCCAACGCTACCACCGTACAACCCTGCGCACTCCAGCACCGACGCCGCAGCGTCGCCACGTTCATCAGGACTGCCGTCAACCAAACGGCCAGCCTCATCACTGCTTTCAGACAAGGGCTGCTCCCCCAGATCGCCAAAGCAGTTAACACAAGCTGCTGCGTGGGGATTGAAGATGCCCGGCTGACAGAGGTCCGACGTCATGCAGTGCACGCTGAGAGGCTTCTGCAGGAGGCCAGCGATGCAGAGGACAAGAAGATAAAGCGTGCCTCCCTCACCATGATGAAGCACCTCAGTGACACGGCGAGACGGCCCTACAGGAACAACGACAACCGACGAAGGGCGACTAGCGGAGACAGAGGCGAAAAGGGGGCGTGCCACATCTGCGGCCGAATGGGTCACTGGGCCAGAGAATGCCCTGACAAAGGAAGACACCGCGGGCAGAACCATGCCCACCGCAGCCAAGAGAGTGATCGCGAGGACCGGAAAAGAGGATCCAGAGGGGACCAGGACGTGTTTATGTAGCATAATTGTGGCAAAGCACTGTTCCTGCTTTTGTTGTGGTTTGTGGCGTGTGTGAGAGTGATCAGTGAGCAGGGTGCAGTTACCCACTTCTACCAGTGGAGGTCGTGTTCGCCCCGGGGAATAACGCTAGAGAGGTCTCAAGTGGCTCATGAGACCTATGTGGAGCGAACCGTCGTAGCGGACGTTAACGTGTGTGTTATCTGTTGTGCTTCCACAGGTGAGAAGGGGAAATGGTTGAAAATAAGAGCAAATGTATGTGTGGCTGTTTCGTAATTGAAGTCTGAGATCGAGGGTATGTGAGTTAAATTTACGTTTTGAATGTATCGTCTCTGAGTGATGTGGGAAATGTGGGAAACGACATGATTAATAAGTTCAAGTCGAAGTCGGGTATGGATCTGTGTTTTGAAATGTAAAAAGTAGATAACGCTCGAGAGGAAGTCTCTCAAGTGGCTCGTGAGACCTATGCGGAGCGAACCGTAGTAGCGGACGTTAACATGTGTGTTGTCTGTTGTGCTTCCACAGAAAACCAAAATAAAAGCTTCTAAAGAAACAAAGAAAAACAAAAATAAATGTGTCTTCGCAACATTACCATGCTACATTTACGTTTGACTATCTGCTTTAATATAAAACCACAACAAATGTGTTTTATAATTGTCTTTATATAATCTACAAACGTATTTGTATGATCCAGGGAAAATTCCATGTTTGTTTGCGAAACTCATTGGAAGAATAAAGAAAATCTGTTCGATTGTTATTGTCATGAACATGAATCACAAAACATATATATATATTTTTTTTCCATGTGTCACTTTAACAGAGACAACACAATCTGTAATTACTATGTCTGGTTGCATTTCCCTGGCAGGCAAAGATAGATGGAAGAGACATCCTTCTGGGTAGAAGATGGGACTGGCTTGTCTGTGGATGGTGGAGGCTCGCTGGGCTCATCAATCCGTCCATCCATTCACCTTGTTCGTCTCATCCTGACTGCAGCACGCCACTGTGGAGGCTTGACATAACACACATTAGAGTAATAACAGAAAAGCAAAATGTGACTTATGGTGTATTATTTAGTGTGCTTCAGTTGTAATTCTCATAATAATGACTGTTTTGCTGGCTTCACACAATATATATAATTGGCCTGTCTTAGTTAAAAGCCCACTCACCACGACAAGGTGAAGGCCAAGAGTGGGAACACAAACACAGACCAGAAACGAACAGGACAAATCCAGACAAGACTACAAAAAACACAAACACAAATATCAATCACTTTGACCACTATCTTTTTTCACAAGAACTTTTATTTCTTTACAAATTGAACCTTAGATTGTGTCACAACAAACTAAATAAACCCTTGAAACAGCCAACAAAACATGAAACAACAACACTTCATCAATATTATAATGAGTATCCTCATTGTATGTCCTTGTATGGTTCAATGCTGACACAATAAAATAAAAACGAAAAATAAAGACAATGTCTCTTTTTTGGCACGAATGATTGTAGTAGACTATAGCTCTTATACTTAGCCTGACAGTTTGTGCAATGAATTATATTATATCCTAAAACAAGACTAAATAGCCCATAGTTTAAAAATATGTTCAATAGTAAGTGTTCAGTGGGTCAGATGTCAAATGTGATCTATTTAAAATGTAGAATAGATGAGCTAAATAACACATATATAATACACATTGATGGGAATTGAACCATCGCCTCAGTCTTGCAAGTCCAAGATTGTCATAATGTACCACAGACCCAAATCACACTCCCTTTTTTCATCGAAGCTGTTTGAGTAGCGTTAGCACACCGTGATTCCTCATCAACTACAGGCCTAATAATTATGAGAAAAATCCAACGTAAAGAGAGCACTTCCATTAGGAAATAGTCAACATGAAATTTCGTCTTCTACTGACACCTGCTGGTCAAATTGAATAGTTGCAAATATTGTGAACAAGTTGTCATCGAATTCTAATCCTAAACAATATGGCCATTCCAAGTCAAGTATTAAGACAATTAATCAGGTTTGTATTGCTTGATTGAACACATTCATCCCGTTCCAGTGCACTAAAACCCACTTCCCTTCAGGACCGTGTCAGCGAAGCCAAAACTTCCTTGAGTGACGCTATTTCCCAGCATGCAATGCGAGCTAGCGATTCACAATACTATTTCATCACAAACATGGATGTAAAAAATAAAAAGGGAAAAGGGGAAAAATGAAACTTCAGGAACAACAACCATTGCAATACAAGCAGAACTGGGCCGAAGTTTTATATTATGTACACCATAATACAGCCTTCTGGTGGACAAGCCATACTATTTAAACCGTGTCCTTCTATGGCACTTCCGTGGGTGGAAGCTCATCGTAGAGGTCACGTGCTGGTTGCGCGTCACTCCAGCGATCACCTCGGGGAAGGTCTGAGACAAGATAGTTGCCCTTGCAGGTTATCTGATTCAGGTGAATATATGGAAAACATGGGTCAATGTGGTCAGTCTTAACAAGAGAAGCTTACTGGCGAAAATAATGTACTACAAGTGAATGTCACACTTTCTTTTTGTTTTGTATGTGGTCAGTCTTAACAAGAGAAGTTTACTGGCGAAAATAATGTACTACAAGTGGATGTCACACTTTCTTTTTGTTTTGTATGAGCATTTAAAAACAACAACAACATAATAATATGGATTTTGACCATGTATGTTTTGGAGTTCATTGAAAGAGGTTTATTTATATACAAATATATATATATATATATATATATATATATATATACATATATATATATATATATATATACATATATATATATATATATATATATATATATATATATATATATACATATATATATATATATATATATATATACATATACATATATATACATATATATATACATACATATACATATATATATACATACACACATATATATATGTATATATATATATACATATATATGTGCGTGTGTGTGTGTGTAACTTTAACTAACTTATCTATTTCTATCCATCTATCAAACGTACTATCTAGGGATCTATCTGGGGGGGGGGTTAAAATGAGCCGTCGATTGTATGTGTGGGAGTCCCTCGGGTTCAGCCCAGCTGATTTAGTGTTCGGTGAGAGGACCCTCACGTCTGTTAAGGGGTAAGTGGCTTTCCAATGTTAAATGAGTCGAGAATAATGTGTTAGATTACGTCATTTTTTTTTCGTGAATGCTTGCATCGTGCTTGTGAAACTGCTCACAAAACTCTTGTCGCCAGCCAGTCTAAAATGAAGCGGCAGTTTGACAAGAAAGCTGTCGCTCGAGTTTTTGAGACAGGCGACCGAGTGTTGGTATTGTTGCCGTTACCCGGTTCCCGTTTGCAGGTTGGTTTTTCTGGTCCGTATGTCGTGGAGCGCAAACTTTCCGTTACAGATTATGTAGTGCACACTCCTGATAGAAAACGATCGTCCCGCGTCTGCCACGTCAAAATGTTGAAAAGTTCCGCCCGGTTCACACTGGACGTGGAAGTGCCGCGAAGCGCCGCGAAGCGCCGAGCGCTTCCATTCAGCGCCCATGTTAATCAATGAGTGTGTTTACATGCAGAGCTTAATCGGACTAAGCAATAATTCTGTTTTCTCGTCCAATCGGAGTTCTCAGCTTGGTCCCCGTATACATGCAGCTGAGAAATTCAAATTATTGACGGGAACGTGTCCTCCTCACAACACTAGGGGGTGGAGTGAGTCTTTTCAGCCGGTCAGCTGCTTTCGGTTGACATATTAAATCTATTATGATATGGAACGATAGTTCATAATGTACGTGTTACTTGCTTTGCAGATAAGGTGTACCCTATTTCTTGTGCTCCTGGTTATTTTAAAAGGCAGACAAGAACGTTGTTTGCTGTTGGAGGGCTACAAAAACACTTCGATGCTACGCTTTGTGCCGTCGCTACGGACCCCAAACTCTCGTTTTTGTTGGATTCGGGTGTGTGTCTGTATTCGATTATCATGATGTTGTTTTTTTTAAATGCTCATACAAAACAAAAATAAAGTGTGACATTCACTTGTAGTACATTATTTTTGCCAGCAAGCTTCTCTTGTTACAACTGACCATCGACCCATATTTTCCATATACTCAACTGAATCAGATACCCTGCAGATCCCCTGCAAGGGCCCCGAGGTGATCGGTGGAGTGACGCGCAACCAGCACGTGACCTCTACGATGAGCTTCCACCCACGGAAGTGCCATAGGAGGACACGGCTTAAATAGTATGGCTTGTCCACCAGAAGGCTGTATTATAGTGTACATAATATAAAACTTCGGCCCAGTTCTGCTTGTATTGCAATGGTTGGTGTTCCTGAAGTTTCATTTTTCGTCCCTTTTTATTTTTTACATCCATGTTTGTGATGAAATAGTATTGTGAATCGCTAGCTCGCATTGCATGCTGGGAAACAGCGTCACTCAAGGAAGTTTTGGCTTCGCTGACACGGTCCTGAAGGGAAGTGGGT
>NW_027466074.1:3580000-3607500 GCF_046127955.1 Nelusetta ayraudi
GCCATAATCATCCAGTCAGTGTCATATTCATCCATAGTCAGTATAATATATATGATATTGCGCAGACCCTCGTCCTCCACCACATTAATTGGCCTGCAAGCCGTAGCCACGCCCATTTAGCCCCCGCTGTTGAAAGTTGGCGTGTGGTGGACGCGGCCAGTGGTCTCCGTGCCACACCATGCCGTGCCCCCACCTTCGCGTCATCAATCACACCTGCGCCGGAGTGCAATCTTTGCGTCCCTCAGTGCGTTTAAATGGTACTAGAGAAATTTGAATTATTGCCTTCGTCCGATTATGATCGGAGTTTGAGAACTCCGATTGGAATCGGAGAACTCCGATTGAGACACCCAGATAATGCGATTGGAATTCTAATTTCTCGGCCATGTGTACGCCTTAGTCGGATTATTAACTGGACAACGCAAGTGCGCACGCGCCACCGCACAACTATGTCGTCTAACAAAACAGACGGCGCGAAACAACCAGCAAACGCGAATAAGAATGTTGACATTAGGAGAGAGGATGAGACCGGGGCGATGCTTTCTCTTCTAAAAGAGATGGACATATTAAAATAACACACAACAGAGACCTTTTTTAAAAGGGTAGCGCAGCAAATGCAGGGCTCCGGCTTTGCGCACCCCTGAACAAATACGTATTCCTTCGTATTTATATTTCTACCTTTTCGTTCACATTTTTTGTAAGTTAGAAGAATTTCAACTTTGTAAATAAAAGCACAGCAAAGAGATGTTTTTCTGATTTGTTTTTATTTCGATAATTTCGCGGTTATTCTGCTGGAAACGGCGTGCAACGGCACAAGCTTCCTCCACGGTCGGCACTTTAATGAGCGTGTGTATAACTGAAGACACCGTTCCTTTGCAAAACCTGTACACAAACTCTCCCACCAGTCTGCGCAGAACCGGCATCCAACAAGAACGAGAGTTTCGGGTCCGTGGCGACGGCACAAAGCGTAGCATCGAAGACATTGTGTTGTTGTAGCCCTCCAACGGCAAACAATGTTCTTGTCTCATGGTTATCTTTTAAGATAACCATGAGCACAAGAAATAGGGTACAGCTTATCTGCAAAGTAAGTAACACGTACATTATGAACTATCATTCTATATCATAATGATGTAATATGTCAACCGAAAGCAGCTGACCAGCTGAAAAGGCTCACTCCACCCCCTACTGTTGGGAGGAGGACACGTTCCCGTCAGTAATTCAAATTTCTCAGCTGCATGTATAGGGGGACAAGGTGAGAACTCCGATTGGACGAGAAAACCGAATTATTGCTTAGTCCGATTAAGCTCTGCATGTAAACGCACTGATTACAACTGCGCCAGAGTGCAGAGTGAAAGCAGCTCTTTTAAAAACAAGCGCAGGCTGAGAACTTTGCAGTTCTTCTTAGCATTTCGGCTAGCAATCCCAGAGCGGGCTGGGCCATAAGCGCAGCTGGAGGAGGAACCCTAGCGGGTGCCCGTTCATCGGGAGGTGGTGCTGTGTGTGCGTGATTGTTGTGCATTCACCGCTTGGCTGTTAAAGCTGAAGCCCCCCTCCCCCTCTCCTCCTCTGGCGCTCGGCGGGGAGGCAGCGACTCGGAGCGACTGCACCCAGGCAGTTTTGTTTTGTGTGTGTGTGTGTGCGAAGAATAAATAAAAGTTTTCCTTTCGTTCTAACTGTTTAACGCTTGCCTGGGTGTCTCAAGGTATTAGTATGTTAATTTTGTTCTCTTTTCTTTAGGACAGGAGTTGGCGTAGCTGAATTTTGGTTTGTAGTGATTCCCTTAGCTTTGTTTATTCCCTTTTTTGAGTTTTCTTTGGTTTCTTTGGCCCTGTTCCCCTGTGGTGAATTCTTCTGGTGGATTCAAGTGATGTAGATGTTGAAGGAGTCTTCTTTGACACAGACTTAGTTGTATAAAAACTGGTTTATTTCAAAGAAGTCAAAAGTCAGACAGGCACCATGGAAAGCCTGGGGATGTCTCTGGGCCAGATGTGAGCAACTCCGATGATGCTTTGTTCCCATCACCTTTTATACCTCCCAGCAACCAGGGAGGAAGATGCTAGAAGTGGGGGAGAATGTATACATTCCATAGTTGCACCCCCAATGACCATCTGTTTTCAATTTGGTGGCCGTTGGCAACAACAAGACCATATATGGACCCTGAGACGCCCTTAGGGAAGAAGTGCAGCAGGTTCACTGCTGAGTTCACATCAGGCCATATACATAAGATCACATGATGTCATATATACATAGATTCAGATACTACGCCCCTTATTTTCTTATGTTGAACAGACTTTTTGGTATGGTACTTATTTCCTTGACACTCAGGCAGCTAAACCTGGTCTATTTTAAATTGTTGTCAAATAAAGCTGTTTCATTGGAAGTCCGTCTCGTCCTCTTAAATTTCAAAGCGTAACGAACCTGTGTAGCCCGAGGAATTTTATTATAGTTTATTTCCTGGGGTGCAACTCCCTAGGTGGCATTGTCAGGCAACACCCCCCCCCACCCCCAATTTTCCTTTATACCCACCATCTGAATTGTCTCCACCTCCGCCAGACCCTCCCCCTCGCCACATCTAGTCTTTTTTTGATCGATGATGATCTATGTGTATTGATGCGTCGTGCTGATGCGTAGCCCCTCCAGGATCCCTCCTTGCACTGCCACTCCGTCGTAGTGCGGGGCACCGAGTGCCGCAGGCCCCTCCGCACCCGTCGCCACCGCCGTCTTCTCCGCCAGGCCGCGTCTCGCCAATTCCTCCTTTACCTCCTCTGCGCTGTTGTAGGTTCGAGTTCCCGTATCCCAGTGGGTCCTCATCTTGGTGAATGGCGTCTGGAAGCGGATGCCCTTCTCCTTCAGGATTCTTTTAGCAGTGTTGTACTCCTTTCTCTTTTGGACCATCTCTGTCGCGTAATCGTGATGGAATGACGGTACTTTATTCCCCAGTTCTATTTTCTTTGTCCATAGCTCTCTCAGGACCCTCTCTTTGGTAGTAAATTCCAGAAAGTTAACAATGATGGGTCTCGGTTGGGCACCGTCCGCTGGCTTCTGTGCAAATGAGCGGTGTGCTCTCTGAATTTGGAAATTAAAATCTGCTGGCAGGTGCAGTTCGCTTTTCAGCAGGTCTTCCACAAACTTGGCCACAGATTCTCCCTCCTCTCCTTCAGTGACTCCATAGATACGTAGGTTGTTTCTCCTCGGCCTGGACTCCAGGTCAGTTAACTTGTCCTGAAGAGCTTTTTGTTCTCTCAGTGATATGACCAGAGCGTCATTAGCTTCCTGTGCCCAACGTTCTAGCTTTTCAATCCGCGACTCAGCCTCGTTGATCTTGCCGGTCTGGAGCTCCTGTTCGGTGACGACTTTCGCAAGTTGTTGATTTATTTCGCCTTTGAAGTCGTCCAAGTCTTTTTCCACGTCGTTCCTCAGTGTTTCTACAAACGTGCGAAGGACTTCTTTTGATTCCGTTTTTAAATCCTGTATCTCCTTGCTAATAATTTTTATGTCCGAGCCCTTTTCCGCGTCGTTAGTCACGAGGAGTTCGTTTCACCATCTCCCTCTGTTTCAGAGCAAGCTGGTAGTTCCGCCATATTGTCTGTTACCATGTTTCTGTTTTGGTTGAATCAAGTTTTCCTTCCCATTCCAACGTTCCCCTGATCACTTTGTAGTTAATATGATATCTGACAATAGTTATTCAAGTTTTCGGGGAGTTTTTACCCTAGACGGTCGAGAGCCCTGGTGTCGCGCAGTCTACCGCTTTATGGCCAAACCAGAAGTCCCTTCCCTCTAGCCTTTTCAAGGGGGAGGTGGCTAGACTCGGCTCTTGTGGGACGAGAAGCAGAAGGCCTGTCCGATCGGGGGGGAAGATGAGATGACATTTTTGTGGGTCAACACAAACTCATCTGCGAGGACAGCAGCCTTGGACAATGACGACACTTTCTGTTCATTCAAGAACATTACCACCTTCTCTGGCAAAGAGTCTTTCAAATTTTCTAAAAGAACGAGCTCACGGAGTGACTCAAAGTCATTTTTGACATCATTAGCTGCACACCATTTATCAAAGAGGTTGCTTTTCTCCCATGCAAACTCGACAAAGGTTTGACCACTAGATTTTCTATGGTTCCTAAATTTTTGCCGGTAGGGCTCAGGAACAAGCTCATTAGCAGGAAAAATTGCTTCCTTTCCAACATCATATTGCAGGCTGTCTTCTAAGAAAAGAGCAGACACCAACTCCTGTGCTTTTCCCACCCGCTTGCATTGGAGAAGGACAGGCCACATGTCTCTTGGCCAGTTGAGTGGCGAAGCTATTCGCTCCAAGGCACTGAAGTATGAATCAACTTCTGCCTCACGAAATGCTGGCACCAGAAAAATGTTTTTACTGGGGCTGGGCAACGATTAAAATTTTTTATCGCAATTAATCACATGATTTACCTGATCAATCACGATTAATCACGTTGTATACGCAAAAGCCAATAATGAATTTAAAAGAAGTCTTTCATACACTTTAATTTAAATGTTCTGCCATATAAACGAAAGCACCATAACATTTATTGTGCAAACACTTAACATCAGCACTTTACACAGAAACATTTTTAATGTAAATCTAAAGTTAAAAAAAATGCAAATACAAAATTAAAGCTTATTGCCAATGCCAGGGTATTACTGTTATCCTGTTCCTTATGAAAAATAAAAAAAATCTACCTACAAAATCCTGAGCCACAATAATAACGGGCAATTTCTGAGGTAACAGCAGAAACATTTTTCTTTTATCAGGACGACACAAAAACTTGTTTCTCGCAGATCTCTCACTAAAGGCAGGAATATTCAATATGCATAACCAGTCTGCGTTCCCTTGCAAATGTCCCAGTTAGAAAGGGTGAGGCACAAAAACGTTCACTTTTGGGTTTTTCTTCACAGGGGACTAGAATGTAAAGTCCACATTTATACTGGAGTTCCTTTGGAGAATCTCACTCAACTCAGTGCAGTTTGTCAGTTCCTGGAACTTGACGGCCAGTTATTTTAAATGTACTGCCATATGAATTAAAGTGCCATAACATTTACTGTGCAAACACACTATTAACATCAGCATTTTTGAACAATTAGCAGCTAAGAAAAAAAAATAGTGTAAATTTAAACTCAACTTAAACAATGTTATCAAAGCAATACAAAATTAAAGCTGTAAGCAGCGTTTGCGGGACTGAGCCCACCTGGCCACTGCCTGCCGTGACGTCCGCCACCTGGCCACGAGCCCCCGACACCCGCCAACGCTTCCCAACGCCTGGCGATTCCGCCCTGAAACCCGCCGATGCCCCATTCCTGACGCCGACGCCTGCTGATGACACATCAAGCACTGACTTGACATTACTGACTTGACATTTAGAAACATTTGATTTCTAAATGTGATTGATTACTGTATCATTTTGGAGATAATAAGCCTTAAAGTTGGCTTTTTGTTTTGTTTCGCGACAGCTCCAATATTCCATTTTTACTGTACAATAACATCAAATTGCTCCATAAGCTCTGTCAATGGTTGGTACAGTTGACCTCAGGACAACCTTGAATATATCTTCAATCATTATAAGACATATTTAATGTACCATTTTGGAGATATTAAGCCTCAAAGTTGTTGTTTTCCTTTTTTTTTTAGCTTTTCAAACAGGCAAAAAGGGCCCAGTACTCAATTTTTTACTGTACAGTAACATTGCTTTGCTCCATAATTTCTGTCAGTGGTTGGTACAGTTGACCTGAGGAACACCCTGACTATATCCTCAGTCATTATCAAGCATATGTACAGTATCATTTTGGAGATATTAAGCCTTTAAGTTGGCATTTTTTTTTCTTTTTTTTTTTTGCGACAGCTCCAATATTCCATTTTTACTGTACAATAACATCAAATTGCTCCATAAGCTCTGGCAACGGTTGGTACAGTTGACCTCAGGACAACCTTGAATATATCTTCTCTTAATATTCTTGAATATTCTCACTTAATGTACCAGCTCCTTCCTGTAGACATGATATGTACAGTTAGTTATTCTTTGTTTGACGCAAGTGTTATATTAATTTCCTACTATCTGTACCGGTACTTCTTGTTAATTTGAAATAAACACTAACAGCATAATGTCAAAACAAAAACTGAACAAGTCAAACAGGAGTAGATCAGAAAACAAGGAGGCTTTGTACTAAAATATGGATAAAATATAAACAGGGAGTTGTCTAATGTCGTCAAGGAAGCCAACATTACGTTACCTGATGATCAGCATGTTGACTCAGAAAATCCTCAGGCTCCTGCTGCGACATTTCATTTGGGGCGACGGTTGTGACTTCACTGCTGGTCCCGTGAGAAACTCAAATCGGTCCCTCACGTTTGTGTTGCGTGGCATGGGTTAGGACATTGAGAGGCATTATAGTGTGGTTATGTGCACCAAATCGGACTTGGCTTCTTGCTCGATAGCCGTGCATAATTTATGCAAACGCAATGCTCTGTTTATGTGAACTCACGGAGTCCGACTCCGTGCACGTGCTCATCTCGACTCGATGGATTTATGAGCTTGATGACAAGTGTCACAAGTGTGTATTTTGTATTGGATTGATGTACTGCAATTCTAGTCATGTGAACAAGCAATTAGCATTCCTAGTTATATGTGGCATGACGAAATACTGTACTACCAAGTTTGTATTGCAGTATCTTCAGTTTATGGGGTAGAGGGTGCTCAAATTGGATTGATTGAAGATGTAGTTTAGGTACAATTTGCTTGTTTTTATCAAAATTTAAGTTGATTGCAGTTCAAGGTGGCACAATCCTATCAGATGTTGTCATTTTGTCACGAAGAACACTGGTATTTGTTGATTATTACCATAAGTACCACCATGTTGCAGGCATTGTGGTTACAAGTTTCACTCCAATTTTGATTGTTGTCTGTATGACTAGCAATCCGTTGAGCTGTCTAGGGTTATCATTCAGATAAGGTGTCACAACTTTTAATTGCATGGGAACTTTGGGATCCATGGCAGATGGGCATTGTAAAAAAACGGATCTTGAGTCGGAAGGCTAGCTTGTCCTAATTGTGACCTTAATATGATGATTTTTTTTTCCCTGCCAGATTGAGGAGAAATGAAATGGACATCCAAACCGGGGCCAATAATGGATGAGCTGGATGATGTCACAGTATCAATTTTAAATGGTATGTCATGTGTAGGTATGAAAAAAATTCCATTACTGTGATTTGTCCGCTAAGTTATTAAAATAACTGTATGCCGACACTGATTTCAAAAAGAAGTATTTTACTAATTTGAGACAAAATGTCTAAACTGAATTGCATTTACAATTATTTCTGATAACAGAAATTGGCACAAAACAAACTTGGTTTGACTTGTCAAGTTGAATTAAATTCATCAGTTAAAAAATGTATGAGTTGTTTAGTGTAAAAGGTTTGTTAATGATTGGACTGTCTTTATAGCTGCCAACATCGATGAAGTCTTGCTCCACACCCTCCGTCGTGATGATTTGAGAGACCTTTTTCCTGGACCAGAACACTTTCTCAGGAGGAAATGGATTTTGGCCCTTATTAGTGTAGATGTGATTGGTTACCTACTTTGCTCTGAAAACATCTAGCATAACACTTTTTTTTCTTTTTTCCTAATTGGGTCTATTGTTTCTCTCTTGTTCATAATGTTTTGGATCTGGTTTCCTCTCGGCTGAGAATTCCACCGTACCAGACAAGGCTGCCCCGAATGAAGCCAGGAACTGTGTCTTCACCAGGAGGAACGTCTCCAATCTGTCCCCAGACATCCACTCCTTTGGTGAAAAGCAGCCCAAAGTTGCCGTATGTGACGTAATTGGCAGTCGCCTCTGTCCAGTGGGCGAATGCCAACGACGTCACATACGGCAACTCTATTAGGACAAACTACATCGGTTGATTAAGGTTATCTTTTTTTTTCTGTCAATCCCTGGCGTATTTACAGTACTTTGTATTATATTGTATACACGAAATTCTCTCTCTCTCTCTCTCTCTCTCTCTCTCTCTCTCCACATATATATATATGTATATATATATATGTATATATATATATGTATACATATATATATATATATATATATATATATATATATATATATATATATATATATATATATATATATATATATATATATATATATATATACGTATATATATATACATACGAATGTATGTATTCATTCAACACACACTATCTATCTATCTATATATCTATCTATCTATCACCCGCGAAATAGCGTTTTGACCCTGATCTATCCATCTATCACGTTCGACCGCCACGTAGAGATATGTCCCAATGGAGTTGCCGTATCGGGCAGTCACTACGCCCAGAACGATTCTGCACCCGGACTAATTCTTGATATATTTTGATGCTCCAAACAATTTCATCCATTTGACTGATTTACTGATTTGTCTCCTCCATTTCATCAGCCAAAGATGGTCTGACAGCACAGGCCAGACATTATCAGACCCTGCAGGAGCTGTACAAGAAACCAAAACCCAACCAAGATGCTGTCTCCCAAATTCTTGACCTGCAGTTTCAAGCAAGAAGATCCTTCATTGATAGTGATGTTCTGAAAGAACAGGACAAGGCCAACAAAGATCCTGGATGCATATCCATGTGTCAAGGATCTTTATCGTGTAAGTGATTAACTTGTTTTGGTTTATGATGAAAAGAAAGCATTTTTGCAGATTTTAACACTGACTTGCATTATAGGCGATGAATGAGCTGCGGCGCATTCTGGATAAGGGCAACAGAAAATTCATTGATGAACTAAAAAAAGAGATGGGAAGACTTCTGCACCAATGTGTAATTTTATGGTGTTTGGAAAAAAAATGAAGTGATGAAGCCACGCATAACGCTGGATGTAGGTGAGTCATTTTGCTGTGTCTCTAATTGACTGTGTAGCTGTTTCCTTGGACATAGGATGGTTTATGTTGCGCTGAATGAATAGATGCAGAATGGTAATACTCTTCATGCTGAAAAAATAAGATTTTTTTTGTGATCAACACAAACCTAATAAGACTCATTTTTAGGAAGACTAACTTTGAACTCAAAGTTGATTTGTTCTATTCCAGTGGAATATTCCATCGCGCTGCTCAGGGCACTCCCCCCACTCTTTCCTTCACCAAGTCCACCACCGAAGAAGCTGGGACATGCCAGTGAGGCACTGCTTCATGTCATTCAGGTGAAAGTTTGTTTGCATTTTCTCACATTCAACACTTCATAGTTCCATGCATGGATGTGGCGTTTCCTTCTTCTTTTTCTTTAGCCAACAGAAGATCCCACAATGTACTCGCAGAAGAGGTCTTTCTGCAAGCCTGTGTTGCTGTTTGATGGGACCCGCTGTCTCATCTGTCTTGGAGCCACGGAAGACTTGAGTGACGGTCTGCTTCATCTGATGGGTTACTACTATGCCCTGCACCTCACATATCCAAAAGTGTGTGGCAACCCTTCTCTCTGTCATTCAGATAGAAGTGCTACAGGACACTATCCATGAGTGAGACACCACAGCCTCATACAAAAAAGACCATGGCAGAATGGAAAGATTTTATTGGGGAGTAGAGCTGTGTACTAGGCATAGGTAGTGATACACTCCCCTGGTAGTTGTAACTTGAGGGTGGGTGGGAGTCTGTTGGAACAAACATGTTATCAGTGGTGATAGGAACACAACACTATATGCTGTCCCCATACTGTTTTTGGTTTTTTTGTGTCAGGGAATCTGAATCAATATTCAATAATGATGACGGTGAATATTGTAACAACACAACATTACTTGCGTTCTAGAAATGATTGCTTGAGATTGTTTTAAGATGCAATGCCTTAGTGACGTTTTTATTACAAGGCAGTGAAGGCACTGTCAGCAATTTAAGTGAATAAATAGTTGTTGACAATATTAATTCTGTTTGCTGAATTATTTTTTTTGGGGGGGAATGGGCGTACGGGGGGTGGATGCTTTTCTCTCATTTTGAGAAAAAAAAGCTAATATTGTGAACACTTAAATTAAGAAGAATTGCACTGTTAGTAGGTCTGGTTTTAAGATCTTTTCATTCAAATTAAGAAAGAAGCAAACGTGAAAAAAGAATTGAGAAGCTAGTATCAAGTTTATTTGACTTAGTACAGTCCTTGGAATGAGTGCTTTACTGTTTATTTCAAGAGTTTTTCCATTCTTCAAATGCCTAGATATATCGTCTTATTTTAAGAAATCTTACCAAGTCTAAATATCTTACTGCATTGGCAGATAATTTGACTTGTTTCTACCCTGTTCTTTCTCAATTTAAGTGTTTATTTCTTAGATATATTTTGCAGTGTGTGGACACCGAGGGGAGCTCTAGAATTGGCTCATTCAACCGACCAACGAGCCAATCAGCAGCGGCGTCACAGGCCCTCCTCCTTCTTTGTTCTCTCTCTCACTTTGACTTCTGCACTGGACAGCCAGGTTTGTGGAGGGAAGGTTGGAACAAAGTAAGGACGGGGTACCCCATACATTCATGTACATAGAGTCACTAAGTCTTAAACTCACCAGGTTTGTATCGCATATCGATAACCCTAATGTATCAATGTATGTATGTAGCAATAAGTCTATGAGGGTCAAAGGTCAACTTTGTCCTAGGGACATGGGGCCACTTTCAGGTTCATCAGGATCCTCCTGGACACACCCACACCAAATTTGGGGCTTCAAGCCCATGAGGAACCCCGAAACCCTCACTCTAATTCCAGCCTTATCGCTAACCCTAATGCCATACAAGTCTATGAAGGTCAATGGTCAACTTTGTCCTAGAGACATGGGGCCACTTGCTTTTTCATCAGGAGCCCCCAAGAAGCGCACACGCCAAATTTGGGGCTTCTAGTTCTTGAGGAACCCCGAAACCCTAACCCTAGTTTCAGCCTTATCGTTAACCCTAATTCAATGCAAGTCATTGGAGGTCAAAGGTCAAATTTGTCCTAGAGACATGGGGCCACTTTCAGGTTCATCAGGATCCTCCTGGACACACCCATGCCAAATTTGGGGCTTCTAGCCCATGAGGAACCCCGAAACCCTCACTCTAATTCCAGCCTTATCGCTAAACCCTAATGCAGTGCAAGTCTATGAAGGTCAAAGATCAACTTTGTCCGAGAAACATCAAGTGTTTTTTTCATGAATCATTCATCAATGTTAAGAGTTTGCTTTGTGGAGAATTCACAATAAAAATACATTGACACTGTCAAACATGGACTCAAGCACTAGTATTGAACTATACTGTATTTTTTGAGTGATGTGAAGCTTTGGAGAAGCGCTGCGCAAAGGAGGCCCATTTGTTTTTGTTTTTTTTCAGGGGGCCCAAAATTCCTGGCGGCGCCCCTGAGCGTTCATCTCCAGCACTAAGGCAGTGGAGCTGCCGGCCACGAGAGAAGAATTAACCAGTCCATTGAAACCATTTGTTTGGTCTAGTGAGTGGCAACAGTCCTTTGAGGATCTTAAGTGCCTTCTCAGCTGTAACCCTGTCGTGTCTGCTCCAAATTTTTCCTCATTGGCTAGAAGCCCCAAATCTAGCGTGGGCACTTCTTGGGGGCTCCTGATGAAAAAGCAAGTGTCCCCATGTCTCTAGGACAAAGTTGAAAATTCACCCCATAGACTTGCATTGAATTAGGGTTAACAATAAGGCTGAAACTAGGGTTAGGGTTAGGGTTAGGGTTAGCTGAAATTAGGGTTAGGGTTTCGGGGTTCCTCAAGTACTAGAAGCCCCAAATTTGGCGTGGGCGCTTTTTGTGGGCTCCTGATGAAAAAGCAAGTGACCCCATGTCTCTAGGACAAAGTTGAAAATTCACCCCATAGACTTGCATTGAATTAGGGTTAACAATAAGGCTGAAACTAGGGTTAGGGTTAGGGTTAGGGTTAGCTGAAATTAGGGTTAGGGTTTCGGGGTTCCTCAAGTACTAGAAGCCCCAAATTTGGCGTGGGCGCTTCTTGGGGGCTCCTGATGAAAAAGCAAGTGGCCCCATGTCTCTAGGACAAAGTTGAAAATTCACCCCATAGACTTGCATTGAATTAGGGTTAACAATAAAGCTGAAACTAGGGTTAGGGTTAGGGTTAGGCTTAGCTGAAATTAGGGTTAGGGTTTCAGGGTTCCTCAAGTACTAGAAGCCCCAAATTTGGCGTGGGCGCTTCTTGGGGGCTCCTGATGAAAAAGCAAGTGGCCCCATATCTGTAGGACAAAGTTGAAATTTCACCCCATAGACTTGTATGGCATTAGGGTTAGGGTCTAAGAGTACACATACACATTTTCTTTTGCTTTATTGATTTAAGCTCATCGTCTCCAGCTGCAAAGGTACAGAAACCTTTCTGTGTTTTGATGTCGTGTGTGAGAAAACATGACACAATCTTTCATTTCATTGTTCAGATGCCGAACACCAAGGCATTCCGTCGCTCTCTGGCCATGAAACGACGCCTGGAGCAAAAACAGGATTGGACACCTTTTCCACCTCGGAAGGACTTTGAACGTCGTGAGTACTTCCACGTTCATGATTTCATGTTCTGCCTGTGTTATGTTGTATTCCAAATAAATCTTACAAAAACATATTTAGATTTTTCTTTTTTGTCAATTTACACAGGGCGCGGTACTGGTCAGCGACCTGGGTGCGAAGATGGCCCGTTTTGCTCCTGACTGACAAAACAGTGCAAGTTCGTTCTTAAGGCCCAGCAACCAGACAAGAAGGTATGGGTCGTGATTTTGTCAAGCCACGAGTTTCTTTATGTTTTTGTTCTGGTGGTGGGAGACTCACATCTCTGTCCACTTGTGGATGGTTTTGTGTTCTCGCCCCGGGCAACAACCTTGAACACGGGCTTGTAACAGACTCTGCCCAGGATTTTGCTGCGCTACTGGCAACTGTGTTGGACCGCTGGCCCAAGGTTTGTTTATCTGCTGTGACAAACAAATTTGAACACATGAATGTCATCGGTTCTGCATGGTTCTTTTCATCAAGGCGAAACCGGTCACGGTTTAAAATTCCAGCACCAGCTGGCAACAGTGAGTCACTTCAGAAGAGCAAAACTCCTCACTTTGACATGGATAATTCTGACGTAGAGTTTGTCAGTGCTGTGACCAATGAAGAGTGTAACTTCTCTCCCATTGATGTTGATGTTTGTTTAGACCTTTGCAAAAACTTGAAGATTCATTTGGACCGTGCGAGTTTTCCAATTTCTGATTGCAATGGCCCATTAGGTTCACCGTGTACAAATGAGAATGTAGAGGCTGATGGAAACTGCTTCTTCAGAGCCATCAGTCAAGCTGTGACTGGTTTATAGACACAGAAGTGGAAATTCAGGTTGCAGCAGATTGTTTACGATTAGATGTGTACACTTTTATCGATGGTCATGGGTTGAAGTACAGCTCTTGCAAGAAACAATTCTCACATTGTATATATTTATGGATGTATTTGTTTTATTTGGAAGCTGTTACCATAATCCAAATTAAAATAAGAATATAATAACAGAAATGCTTTTTCATTTTAAGAACGAAGCTGCATTATTTGACTCATAATTAAAATCATTAATAAATATTCCTATGTGCATTTTCATTTTCTTTTTCGTGTCGCACCTTTTATGACACAATCAAAAAGAAAACTGAGGGCATTGCTTTTTAATTTTCGTGGTCCTGCCCTGCGCAAGAGTTACCACAACTCGAAAACGAAATCACAATCTCAAAGTAAGCGCGCGGCGCAGGAAAGTGACGTCAGCAGCTCTCCACCTCCGCTGTGGGTATGGCGGTATGACGCCAAGTGTCATTTGCCTCCTGTTATGTGTAAATTCTAATGTTTGTGAATTTAATAAATGTATATATATACTGTATATTTAAAAAAACAATTAAAAAAAAAAAAAGTATAGCGGTATGACACCACACTCGCCGAAAAACGTGGACCACTGACGGATCTCGTTGGTCGGACAGATTTGAGCATGGCGCACATTGACACAATTGTTCAAACCCTGCTGGATTTAGCTTCCCAGGTGTAGTTGAATAGTGTATCTGAATCTGATGCTCGGGACCGAGTTGAGCAGGTATTCTGCCGTCCCAGATACGGACGCAAACAAGGTTGCCCTAGCCAACCTGTTGTCAGTTATGGAACACCTTGATGCACCAGCACAACATCAAAGCTAAAGCTATTTGTTACATGGGTGGAGTAACAGCTGTTCGGCGTCGGCCACCAGTCCATCCGTCGCAGGATGCAATGCAACGGATCATTGCTTCCGTTCGGCGTCGGCCACCAGTCCATCCGACGAAGGATGCGAAGCAACAGATCAATCCGTTGACTGGTGGCAGATGCTGGTGCGAGATCTGTCAGTGGTCCACATTTTTCGCCGATTTAAATCTCGATTACCGGCAACTTCAATGACGTGAAAGAAGTAACGATGGCATACCGCCATACCTTTTTTTTCTTTTCTTTTCTTTTTAAATGAAAAACATATATATATATATATATACATATATATATATATATATATATATATATATATATATATATATATATATATGTATATCTTTATTAAATTCACAAACATTAGAATTTACACATAACAGGAGGCAAATGACACTTGGCGTCATACCGCCATACCCACAGGTGGAGAGCTGCTGACGTACTTTGAGATTGCGATTTCGTTTTCGAGTTGTGGTAACTCTTGTGCAGGGCAGGACCACGAAAATTAAAAAGCAATGCCCTCAGTTTTCTTTTTGATCGTGTCATAAAAGGTGCGACACGAATAAGAAAATGAAAATGCATATAGGAATATTTATTAATGATTTTAATTATGAGTCAAATAATGCAGCTTTGTTCTTAAAATGAAAAAGCATTCTGCTATTGCTTTTTCATTTTTGAATTTTACATTTCATATTGAATTTTGGTAACTCTTTGCTGGTGCATGTTTTGAAAATTAAATCTCAAATGTGTTTTCCTTCATTTGAATTAAGTACAAGAATGAGCAGTCATGAATAAGAAAATGAAAATGCAGTTTGGATTATTTATTAACGATTTTTTTTATGAGTCAAATAATGCAGCTTCGTTCTTAAAATGAAAAAGCATTTCTGCGGTCATGTTTCACCTCCAGTCAACACGCAGTGGTTCACATGAAGGTCCAAGAGGCCTACAGACCTACACAGAGTCTGGATGTGGCAGCACAGTGGCATCATTGTCTTTGTTGTGTGGTTTGGTCATTGTGATCCAATGTAATGTGAGAGAAGGACGAGTGCAGTTCTATTGGAGTGAGTTGCTTACAAATACAGATCGCACGATTTCTATCCCAATTGTTAAGTGGGAAAGAGACCTGTCTCTCCAGCCTCACTCTAATTTTTGGCGAACAATCTGCCTGAACACCTTTTCACTGATAAAACAACCTATTCTACAATTAATACATTTTAAAGCACTCCACAGGATCCACTACACTGGACAGCGGATGTTTCAGATGGGCATGACCGCCTCTCAGACCTGCTCACACTGCACAGTTAATGTCCCAGATAATTACCTACACGCTGTATGGCATTGCCCACCAGTAAATAAATTCTGGCACGTAGTATGCAATGATCTATCAGCACAGGTTGGTTACAACATCACAGCCACTCCTTCTTTTTGTCTCTTAGGGGACCTCAGTGATATCACATCAGATAAGGCAGAATCTCGCATGCTGATCACTTCCTTATCTATCGCTAAGAAAACAATCCTCACAAACTGGAAAACAAAACAACACCTGCACATTGCACAATATAGCAACTTACTGTTAGACCACACCTCCTTGGTAGGAATGTCTGCTTCATCCTATAACTAACTAGTAATCAATCAATAGCTGAGGCTGCTGGTTGATGTGGGCAGCCGTGGTGGGGGGTCGGGGGTTGGGTGGGTGGTGCTCCAGGGGTGGTGCTCCGGGAGGGGGGGGGGGCGTCCCTGGCTCTGGTCTGGGGGCCCCCTTGTTGGTGGGAGGGCTGGTCCGTCCCTGTGTTTGGGGACTGGTGCTGGATCGTACGCGGTGGGGTCGCATGCCTGGGGTGGGGCTGCGCGTTCGCTGCCTACCGCTCCTGTGTGCCCGGGTGGTGCGGTGCGGTGGGGGGCGGGCCCCCTTTGGCTCCTGGATCCCTGTGGTGTCCCCGGCCCCGATGTCGCTGAGGGGGCGCCCTGACCGGGAGTCCCCCCTGGTCACATAATAGGTGTTTTTCTTTTTTGTTTTTTTTTCCCTAAATTTTTAATTAATTAATTTATTTTCTTCTGTTTCGGGGGATTTGTGTCTTGGGTGGTCGCTGCCCGGCCTTCTGGCCTTAAGACCCTCTCCAATCTTAATAGCATTATAGACACTTAGGGCCTGGGGGGGTGGTTCGTGCACTGCGGCCGCCGCCCTGCTCAGCAGCAGTGTGGTTGCCCCAGGGCCTTACCACCCTTCCATTTTAAACGCACCATAGTTCAACACACCAGCAAGTGCACATATACACACACTGACACCCCTACACACAGTGGGGTCGGCCTGCTAGCGGGGGCGGGATCCGGCATCTTTCCCACTCTGGATGGGCCCTGTGCAGTCCGGTGCCCCTGGGGTGCGAGACCGGCTGGGCCTATGGGGACCTCGCCACTTGCGGCGATGCGCCATACTGGGTCCGTAGGGGGGGGGCATCTGGGTGCCCGGGCCTGCCTTGGGTACCGATCCTCCCGGTGGGTGAAGGGGATGGGTCCTGTCATGGGGATGAGTCCGGTCTCGCTTGCCCTGGGGGGCCCCGTCCGGGGGCCGGGCTCTGCTGTCTGTTCGCCCCGGGTGGTGTCCCTTCTCCTTGGGGTATCTGCCTCCCTGTCATCTTGCCCTGGCTCCTCGTGGGGCGGGTGCCCTCCGGTCCGGGGGCCTGCTGCTCCGGGCCTCTTCCTGGCCGGCATTGCGGCGGGTGTGCCGTGTCCGGGCCCCCCCGCCCTGGACTCGTCGCTGGCGTGGGGCGGTTGCGGCCTCGGAGGCCGCACTAATTGGCAGCCTACTTCCAGTGACGTACTTAAACACACCCACTCCCACATTCAGGTACACACACCACCACATCCACACACACACACACACACACACACACACACACACACACACACACACACACACACACACACACACACGCACGCACAAACACACACACACACAGGAGCAGCAGCTCTAATTGGCTGAGAGCTAAATATCTTCTTATCTTACTGGGTGTAAATGAATCTGTCCATTTTTTAAATGTCAAAATTTAACATTTGGTTTCTATTTTTTCAGATATTATTTCCGTCAAATTCATTTGAATCAACAGAAGAAGAAAATCAGTGTGTAGTTCAAACTTTGTGCGTCTTTGTGTTCAGTTTTTCTGCTGTAGTTGTGCTTTTCTTTTCATTCCAGATGAATTCCACTCAATTTCCTTTTCAAACCTTGTAGGTGTTGAGTGAGCTGCAGCGCCCCCTGGCTACAAGTTTCATACTGTGACTCTGCCGACCGAGGTAAAAAACCAACAAACTCTGACACTTTGCTGAGGTCCTCCTGGAGGAGCTGAAGGTGCAGAACCTTCTCAGGCCTCTCTGAGGAGGAACTTGCGGCTGTCGGTCCTCTGCTGCCCCCTGCTGGTCACACAGGCCTCTTACACCTCCGTTTGTCTGTTCAGCACATATTACATTTTTGAATGGCTCTATAAACGTCACTGATGAGACGATTTTATGATTCCTGCAGTTAAATGTTTTTAATTCCAAATCTGCAAAAACCTTCTGATCAATGAAGACAGAGTTGATTAAAATGATTTCAAAATTGACCCGTTTGAGAAAAGCTGCACTGTGGCATTGTTTGCATGTTGTTTTAGCTCTCAGTGGCTTCATTTCGCATTTTTCTTAAAAGCTTCGTTTAGTGGTCCATTGTGGTCAATGGGACACTGAACATCCGCTTTGTGTGCTCGAGTTTTAAGAGGATCAGGTGCGGACATTTTAGCATTTAAATTATTATGGCTTATTAGCATAGGTACGTAGTACCTCACCTGTCCGTTCTTTTTACAGTGCTTCCTGAACACCTCACCGGCACACTACAGCCGCCTGCTAGCACAAAGCTGCGCAGAGCCTCCTCGTTGTTCTCCTCACCTGGAGGACGCTTGGTGATCAAGACCTGTGGCCCAAAACTCGGTCCTATAAGATAAGTGCAGGAACACTGCCGCTTCGCCCGCACTTGATTGTGCTAGTCGCCCCGTACAGACGGTGGACGGTGCATGTTGCTTCCGTCCCGCCTTGGTTTTACTTGTTGTTTTTTCGTTCTCGTTGTGTTTTTCTTCGTTTGCTTACGTCGCCACTGCTGACCCTCAGACAGCAGACGTTACACTATCAAGTCGCCGGTCCAGCTACAGTGGTGTGCGTGCGTGTATGCGTGTGCGTGGTTGGTGGGAACTTGGTTGGTGTGTGTGTGTGTGTGTGTGTGTGTGTGTGTGTGTGTGTGTGTGTGTGTGTGTGTGTGTGTGTGTGTGTGTGTGTGTGTGTAATTGCATTGTTTGTTTGTTTTTCTTGCTATTTCAGTACATGTGACAGATTTTAGGGAACTTTTAGTAACCAACTGTTTATCTTTTCTTTTGTAGTCGCTGAGAGCTGCTGGTGGTGGCGGTGTCCCGGGTGGTGGGCCCCTTCGAGTGCTGTGACCCGGGATTGTGGTTGTTTTCTTCTTTTTTTTTGCACTTCACTTTCTTTGCAGGTGTGTCACGTGTGAGTGGGGTGTTCCTTGTTTTCTTTGGTTCCTCCCCCGTTTGGCCCCCTCATCGGTTAGCCTCAGTTTCTACACCAAGAATAAGGAGCTCAGTAGCTCCGTTTTAAGTGTTGGTCTGTTTGTTCCTTTTATTTTTAAATGTTGAATAAAAGTTGGTTTGATATTTTAAACATTCTGAACCACGTCTCCTACTCCTTCCTCGTAGAACTTACCTGTGTGCCTAATTATTACTTTTGTGTTTAGTAGACCTCCCTGGGTGAAATTCCCAGGGTGGCGTTGTCGGTTCCTTTTCATTTTGTTAAATTCCCAATATTAAATCTTGCTTTATCAGATAGCCATAACCACTCTCATCGCCACAGGATATTTGAGTCAACTGAGTCAAACTGTCGTGTCTACTTCCCAGTCTCAATAAAAATGTTCACTACTGCTTTGTGCGAGCTTCTTAAATGGAGGTTTGTCGGGTTTTTCCCTTTTTAGAAGCAAGGCACATATTTTGTGTCTTTCCACCACAAGACATTGGCTTTTGTCACTCTCTTCGTCGTATTGGGGAAAAAGTGGCATATCGGACTTTCCCGCCGCGAGTCGCTCGTCAACATACTGCTGTGAAAGAGGGGTGACGTCACAGAAAGCGAGGTGCATTTAGGTGCTGCTGCTTAAAACTAAAAGATTTTCCTGTGCAAATATTCATTTGACAGACGTAAACGAAGTGAAATATGACTTCAATTTAAGTTTGTTTTAGTTTGTTTTTATAAACACACAAAACAGTTTGAGTTAGTTATCGTTTTTGAAAAAAGTTCTTGACTTCTACTTTAGAGATATTGATGACGAGTTGTTGTGTATCAACGGTGTGACTATGTGGTTCGGCAAGCGATGGTGCTGTCTGTACATAGCTTAGCAAACGGCTAGCGCTAGCACCCCCTTTCAATGCCAGATTGAAAAGATCCACACGGAGTGTTATGACCCACGGGTGGGTCTAGGTGCCTCTATGTTTGTGTGTGTGTGTGAGAGAGAGAGTGGATGACGCCTTGCAGGTGCGGTCCTGGATGTCGGCTGCTGATTGGACGCGCCACGGCTGAGAAGGAGGAGCAGTCGAGCCAGCCTGACGGTCGTCCCTCCTCCGCTCCCAACTCTGCAGTTAGTCACTTCTGAAATGGTGTTAGAGCACGCAGCCGTAGGTAGTGATGGCCAATCGAGGCTTTGTTGAAGCTTCGACACTTGTTTCAAAAAATGGTTCATTACTCGAGGCTTCAATGACACAGTGCTCGAGGAGGTCATCTGGTGCTCAATAAAATGAAGTGCAATGGAAACGTTTTCATTTTTTCATAGGTTGTTTGGGATTTGATTCGCTATGCATTCTTGTTGGACAACACTACATGCTTGTATGGTTCAATGCTGACACAATAAAATAAAAATGAAAAATAAAGACAATGTCTCTTTTTTGGCACGACTGATTGTAGTAGACTATAGCTCTTATACTTAGCCTGACAGTTTGTGCAATGAATTATATTATATCCTAAACAAGACTAAATAGCCCATAGTTTAAAAATATGTTCAATAGTAAGTGTTCAGTGGGTCAGATGTCAAATGTGATCTATTTAAAATGTAGAATAGATGAGCTAAATAACACATATATAATACACATTGATGGGAATTGAACCGTCGCCTCAGTCTTGCAAGTCCAAGATTGTCATAATGTACCACAAACCCAAATCACACTCCCTTTTTTCATCGAAGCTGTTTGAGTAGCGTTAGCACACCGTGATTCCTCATCAACTACAGGCCTACACTTCAAATAATTATGAGAAAAATCCAACGTAAAGAGAGCACTTCCATTAGGAAATAGTCAACATGAAATTTGTCTTCTACTGACACCTGCTGGTCAAATTGAATAGTTGCAAATATTGTGAACAAGTTGTCATCTAATTCTAATCCTAAACAATATGGCCATTCGAAGTGAAGTATTAAGACAATTAATCAGGTTTGTACTGCTTGATTGAACACATTCATCCCGTTCCAGTGCACTAAAACCCACTTCCCTTCAGGACCGTGTCAGCGAAGCCAAAACTTCCTTGAGTGACGCTGTTTCCCAGCATGCAATGCGAGCTAGCGATTCAAAATACTATTCCATCACAAACATGGATGTAAAAAATAAAAAGGGACGAAAAATGAAACTTCAGGAACACCAACCATTGCAATACAAGCAGAACTGGGCAGAAGTTTTATATAAGTTTTATATTATGTACACCATAATACAGCCTTCTGGTGGACAAGCCATACTATTTAAGGCATGTCCTCCTATGGCACTTCCGTGGGTGGAAGCTCATCGTAGAGGTCACGTGCTGGTTGCGCGCGTCACTCCACTGATCTGAGACAAGATCGTTTCACTTGCAGGTTATTGATTTAGGTGAGTATATGGAAAGCATAGGTCAATGTAGTCAGTCGTAACAAGAGAAGCTTGCTGGCGAAAATAATGCACTACAAGTGAATGTCACACTTTTTTTGTATTGTATGAGCATTTAAAAAAAACAACATAATAATAATATGGATTTTCACCATGTATGTTTTGGAGTTGATTGAAAGAGGTTTATATATGTACATATATATATATATATATATATATATATATATATATATATATATATATATATATATATATATATATATGTGTGTGTGTGTGTGTGTGTGTGTGTAACTTTAACTAACTTATCTATTTCTATCCATCTATCAAACTTACTATCTAGGGATCTATCTACTACTAACTCTCAAAAAACTAACAGACAACCAAGAGCAACAAAACCAACCTACTGCAATTCGTATATTTTAGTGTGTGTGTGTGTGTGTGTGTGTGTGTGTGTGTGTGGGGGGGGGGGGGGGGGGGGGGTTAAAATGAGCACAGTGATGGTTCCGCAGCATAAAGTGTATCTTCAGTCGTCGATTGTATGTGTGGGAGTCCCTCGGGTTCAGCCCAGCTGATTTAGTGTTCGGTGAGAGGACCCTCGCGTCTGTTAAGGGGTAAGTGGCTTTCCAATGTTAAATGAGTAGAGAATAATGTGTTAGATTACGTCATTTTTTTCTTTTCGTGAATGCTTGCATCGTGCTTGTGAAACTGCTCACAAAACTCTTGTTGCCAGCCAGTCTAAAATGAAGCGGCAGTTTGACAAGAAAGCTGTGGCTCGAGTTTTTGAGACAGGCGACCGAGTGTTGGTATTGTTGCCGTTACCCGGTTCCCGTTTGCAGGCTGGTTTTTCTGGTCCGTATGTCGTGGAGCGCAAACTTTCCGATACAGATTATGTAGTGCACATTCCTGATAGAAAACGATCGTCCCGCGTCTGCCACGTCAAAATGTTGAAAAGTTCCGCCCGGTTCACACTGGACGTGGAAGCGCCGCGAAGCGAAGCACCGAGCGCTTCCATTCAGCGCCCATGTTAATCAATCAGTGCGTTTACATGCAGAGCTTAATCGGACTAAGAAATAATTCTGTTTTCTCGTCCAATCGGAGTTCTCACCTTGGTCCCCGTATACATGCAGCTGAGAAATTCAAATTGTTTACGGGAACGTGTCCTCCTCTCTCCAAATGTCAACATTCTTATTCACGTTTGCCAGGTTGTTTCGCGCCGTCTGTTTTGTTAGACGACGTAGTTGTGTGGTCATGCGTCGCGAGAGCGAGGTGTGGCGCATGCGCACTCGCATTGTCCAGTTAATAGTCCGATTAAGACTTTATCTGGGTGTCTCAATCGGAGTTCTCCGATTCCAATCGGAGTTCTCAAACTCCAATCATAATCGGAGTAAGGTGTTTACACGCACGTGAGTTCTCTGATCATAATCGGACTAAGGCAATAATTCGATTTTCTCTCGTGCCATGTAAACGCACTGAATGTAGTGGTTCAGACCAGACGCGAACAGGCGCGCAGCTCGTGCCATTCATTTCAATGGAAGCAGAAGCGCCGCGAAGCGGAGCGCCGACGAATTTCGCGAGCGAGGCTCCAACTGGTTCACACCAGACGCGAACAGCTCTGTGACGGTCGACAAGCGCTTCTGCTCAGCTGCAGTCTTTTTTTCACTCCCACTTGAGCTTCTTTTTTTTTTCTTTAAAAAAATAAATAAATAAATTAAAAAAAATCATTTTCATCATCGCCCCCCCTCGCCCCGTAGCCAGCCCGCTCTGTAGCTTACTTTTGTGTGTGTGTGTGTGTGTGTGTGTGTGTGTGTGTGTGTGTGTGTGTGTGTGTGTAAATAAATAGAAACTCGCACTCAGGTGTCCATCTCAAGACAAGACCTCTCTCATAATGATCATTGACCGGCATCTCTAGGATCAAACAGACGTATTTTGATCAAGTCTTCCTCTGTGTGTGTGTGTGTGTGTGTGTTTAATCTCTCTCGCACTCTGATACAATGTACTGACAAATATAACATACAAATATGATATATGATCGAATTTGTCATTCGGTTTTTATTTTGAAATTAGTTTATTTTGAAAATTCACCGGATTTTCTCGTTTTTATTGAGCGACTTCCTGTACTTTTGACGAGGATCGCTCGCGGCCCGCGCACGAAATAGAACAGACGCCGAAACAACAAATGCATGCCGCAAGCCGCGCAACCACCACATTGATTAACGTGGGCGCCGAATGGAAGCGCTCGGCGGCGCTTCGCTTCCACGTCCAGTGAACTGACGTTAAATGCATGGCGCGATCCGCGAGGGGAGCCACGCGCCTGTTCGCGTCTGGTGTGAACTACTACATTGATTATCATGGGCGCCGAATGGAAGCGCTCGGCGCTTCGTGGCGCTTCGTGGTGCTTCCCCGTCCAGTGTGAACCGGGCGTTACGTTGCTCGGAAAAATGTGTCGCCTGAGCCTCCGCCCCCTCCGTGCCCATTGGCGGAGGGAGGGCTCATTGAAAAATAAAATAAATAAATAAAAAATTGGTGTTCCTTCGGCACGCCTGGGAAACTCTGAAATTATGAATAACTTAAGCTCGTTTTTGTCCCATTTGCCTGCATCAGCCCGTCATGATATTGTTAAATTAATTGAGAGCCACCCACTATTGTTTTCTGACCACCCCCGCCGTACGTCAGTTTTGCACCATGATATAGAAGTAGAGGGACATGCCACAAGTAAGCAGCACGCACACAGAGTCAATATTGGGAAGTTCAGAAAGAAGCTTTGGCTCTCCTTCTGACAGTGCCCATCTTGATGTTTGGGGTCAGGTTTTTACAGACCATAATGCCCTCGAAGATGTGGTGGTTTTTGCCCCTGCAAGCCTTCAATCTCCAGATTCGCCACAGGAAGGGGGGTTGATAATGTGTTGGCAAGTGCATTATCACGTGTACATGTGGACTAGCTGCGGAATTCTTATTTCGGGGGAAGTGAGGTTTTTCTTGTTTAGTTTTATTTGTAGGTATGTTAATAGGGTTTAGTTCTTCAGGGAGGGGGTGTTATGACCCACAGGTGGGTCTAGGTGCCTCTATCTTTGTGTCTGTGTGTGTGTGTGCCTGTGTGTGAGAGATTGGATGACGCCTTGCAGGTGCGGTCCTGGATGTCGGCTGCTGATTGGACGCGCCACGGCTGAGAAGGAGGAGCAGTCGAGCCAGCCTGACGGTCATCTCTCCTCCGCTCCCAACTCTGCAGTTAGTCACTTCTGAAATGGTGTTAGAGCACGCAGCCGTTGGGGTGGGCTGCCATTTTCTTTGTCCCCTCTTTTCTCCTGTTTATTAAGTATGTAGGGAGGTTAGCCTTTCTGTATTTGGGTTCTCTTTCTTTCTTTAGTTAGTTCTTAAGGCGAGCTAGTTGGAGTTTGGTTTATTATTTTGGCCTGGGCCCACCCTGAAGCCTTTGCTGCCCACCGGTTAAATTGTTTTGTTTATTTCATTTACTGATTAATAAAATGTTTTTTGTTGAAACTGCCAACTGCAGTGAAAAATTAATGAGGCTTGGGAGTGGGGGAAGGTGTCCCACATGTTGCGTCTCGGTCCCCCTCGACGGGACGTAACACAGAGTTTTCACCGTGACAGCAGGTTGAGCTCCTACCGTGTTACAGGTGACGTCGTCACATTAGCCTGTTCCATCCCTGCTAAATTCTTTAAATAACTACCGTAAGTAAACTTTTAAATTATAATACACTCTACACTAATTGTAATTTCCTGCCCGTGGTTCTATATTGCAACAGTTGACGGCTCATATCAGCAGATAAGCAGCAACAATCTGGGCATTACGGGTGATTCATAAATATGTCATTTCTTATTAATTAGCCCATAAGTGTTGTACACCAGTGTGACACCAAATGCTTGTTGCTGACAGCAGTGAAGAAATGACACTCTAGTGGTTCTGCACATTAGTATAAATAGAGTGATTCTCTATCATTACATCACAGGACGGCGGCACTCTGACAGATTCCATGAACCTGGACACTGATGATCCAGACTCCGGTCCAGATGACACAACAGGCCACAGTGGAAACGGGTCAGAACATGGGACTGGCTGCTGAAAGGATACAGGTAGGTGGCGCTGTCATCCCAAGTTGTGTGGTGTGGAGGATCAGGGCCAAAGTTCCAGATGCTCACAGATGTGAGTCTGGATTCAGGAGGATTGTTTGAAGGCTGGACTCCCAACAGTGATTGGCTGCCGAGGACCTCTCAATCACAATCAGGTTTTTTAGTGGCTGTGAGATTGAAAGTGAGTGAACATCATTAAATAAAGAGCTCCTGCAGGGTCCCAATTTGACAAGTACACTGCTAGGTTTGCTGCTTCGTTTTCGCCAAGGCCCTGTAGCATTCATGACTGACATTGAGGGAACGTTTCATCAAGTAAGAGTTTCCAACCAGGATGTAAACTTCTTACGCTTCCTCTGGTGGCCAGATGGGGACATTACAAGGGACCTACAAGAGCACAGGATGCTGGTCCACATCTTTGGGGCAGTGTCATCCCCAAGCTGTGCTTCATTCGACGACAATCAGCATGACTTCCCAGCCGAGGTTATAAACACTGTTGGTCAAAATTTCTACGTGGATGATATTCTAAAGGCCGTCAGCACGGTAGAACAAGCAATACATCTGTACCAGCAGCTAACAGACCTGTGCGGTAGAGGTGGATTTAAGCTCAATAAGTGGGAGAGCAATCATCGCTCGGTGCTGGCCGCCATTCCTGAAGAGCAGAGAGCTAAAGAGGTAAAAACAATCACTTGTAGTGCATCATTTCCGCCAGCAAGCTTCTCCTGTTAGACCTTCCCCGAGGTGGTTGGTGGGGTGACGAGCACCCAGCGCGTGACCTCTACGACGAGTTTCTACCCACGGAAGTGCCATAGGAAGACACAGATTAAATAGTATGGCTTGTCCACCAGAAGGCTGTATTATGGTGTACATAATATAAAACTTCGGCCCAGTTCTGCTTGTATTGCAATGGTTGGTGTTCCTGAAGTTTCATTTTTCGTCCCTTTTTATTTTTTACATCCATGTTTGTGATGAAATAGTATTGTGAAATCGCTAGCTCGCATTGCATGCTGGGACACAGCGTCACTCAAGGAAGTTTTGGCTTCGCTGACACGGTCCTGAAGGGAAGTGGGTTTTAGTGCACTGGAACGGGATGAATGTGTTCAATCAAGCAGTACAAACCTGATTAATTGTCTTAATACTTCACTTGGAATGGCCATATTGTTTAGGATTAGAATTAGATGACAACTTGTTCACAACATTTGCAACTATTCAATTTGACCAGCAGGTGTCAGTAGAAGACGAAATTTCATGTTGACTATTTCCTAATGGAAGTGCTCTCTTTACGTTGGATTTTTCTCATAATTATTTGAAGTGTAGGCCTGTATCTGCACACAATTTGGAATTCGTCCCAGCGCCCTGAGCTGTAAATTTGGACGGTGTAAAATGAAAATGGCCATCTGCAGCAGAATGAAAGTGAGATTGCATTGTCCAGGTAGGAGGACAGCAGTCAGTCATGTTTCACCTCCAGTCAACACGCAGTGGTTCACATGAAGGTCCAAGAGGCCTACAGACCTACACTGAGTCTGGACGTGGCAGTACAGTTGGATCATTGTCTTTGTTGTGTTGTTTGGTCATTGTGATCCAATGTAATGTGAGAGAAGGACGAGTGCAGTTATATTGGAGTGAGTTTTTTAGAGTGTAATAGAAGTTATAATGCAGAGTCTGTTTTTATGAAATGTTCTATCACCTGGCATCCATCCATCCATCCATCCATCCATCCATCTTCTACTGCCGTATCCGGAGTCAGGTCTCGGGGGCAGCAGCCTCAGCAGAGACCCCCAGACTTCCCTGGACCCAGTCACCTCCTCCAGCTCCTCCAGTGGGACCCCAAGGCTTCCCAGTCCAGCCCAGAGACCTGGTCAGCACCACTGTGACTCCCTGAGTCCCTGCTGCTCAGGTGAGGCTTCAAAGATCTGGCTGCACCTGATTGGACGGTCGTGGAGGATCTCCTTGGTCTTCTTGGTCTCCAGCTGTTTGACCTCATGCTCTCTGTTGACCTCCTCACTCAGTCCCTCAGTGATATAGAGCTCAGTGTAGATGCTGTTGAGGAGAGTTTGACTTCCTGCTTCTTCACCTTCAGTCACACGTTCACATCTCCTCTCCAGACTGATCTTCTGCTGCTGTAGAAGCTCCTGCAGACCACCAACCTCTGGAGCTGAGAGAAGGTTGGAGAAGAAAACATCAGTGTGACAGTGTGAGCATCATTTTCTGTCCACGACTTGAAGCTGAAAGCATCCAAACTCCATTTTTCAGCTGATGTGGTGAAGCTGCTATTGTCTGACTGTTTGCTCTAAATGTCCTCCAGTGGATCTT